>NW_016813672.1:1174924-1214184 GCF_001698545.2 Rhinopithecus bieti
TAGTCCTGAGTTCTAGTTTGATTGCACTGTGGCCTGAGAGACAGTTTGTTATAATTTCCGTTCTTTTACATTTTCTAAGGAGGGCTTTACTTCCAACTATGTGGGCAATTTTGGAATAAGTGTGGTGTGGGGCTGAGAAGAATGTATATTCTGTTGATTTTGGGTGGGGGGTTCTGTAGATGTCTATTAGGTCCACTTGGTGCAGAGTTGAGTTCAATTCCTGGATATCCTTGTTAACTTTCTGTCTCGTTGATCTGTCTAATGTTAACAGTGGGGCGTTAAAGTCTCCCATTATTATAGTATGTCATGTGTGTCATTTCCTGAGGATGGTCCAGTCGTCTAGTGTGTGTGTGTGTTGTTTTTGTGTTTTAATAAATTGGAAACAAAAACATTTGATGTTCATAAAATTATGTTTATTTATTAGGGAAAACAAAAAGACAGCTTTACCTCATAACATTTCTTTAATAATCAAGTTTATATGCCTCAAAGGCTAAGAAAAATTAGGATGAAATGTCATATTATGTAAATCTATCAATTAGGATGTTAACATTTTCTATGTTTGTAATATAAATGCGAGCCACCAGATTACCAATCTGCACATTAAATAAATGCAGCATCAAGTGTAGGTAGTAACAATGCATCCTACAATAAAATTCCAGTCATATATAGCAAATGAACAGGTCTGTTAATTTTCTATGCCCAAATTCCTCATTCTTCTCCTCTTCAAATGTAACTTTTTTTTTTTTTTTCAAATCTAGGAAAGGTCAAACGTAAAGCAGACAGCTAGTCTCAACTGTAACCTCCAAGATACTAGTAATCATGGCTCTTCTCTCTCTCTCTCTCTTTGTTTTTGTTTTTGTTTTTTTTTTTGGTATAGCACCAATCAGTATCACCTATCTATTCAATTTCTCAACTATATCACAAGCTTACTTTGAGAACTTGGCCACCTTTTCTACATTTTTGAGGCTCCAAGCAAGGATCATTAGGAGCTCATGCAGTGTTTTTTTTTGGAAGATACATAATATGTGTTGTTTAACTAATTAAAAATGGAATTATGATAGAAATAGCACTTCAATTTATTGATCTGTTCATGAACATTTATCTAAAATATTTCTCAGAACAGCCTATTGATGTAATTACTTCAATTATGCCTTAATACAGTGAAAACAATTAACTTTTTAGTGTAATGTAATTTTCACATTAATATGTATAATGAATGACTTTTGTTCCACCTTATGAAGCATATTAATGTCACCTGTGAGACTCTCATCTATATAAAATTTTATATGTATATATCTATATATGCACATTGAAGATATATTTATACAGGTGAACATAAATCTATCATTAGCCAAGAGATATCTAAATTTCACAGTTGCAAATAACCTAAATTCTCAGAGCTGCAGTCTTCTTCTCTCTAATATGGAACTAATATCTCCCTTGTCTCCTGCAAGAATTTGGTGATTTTTAACAGAGATACTGTATATAAGAACAGTCTAAGAAATGGCAAATGAAAAGTTACCTTTAAACAGTCCCATTAGATGTACAAAAACAAGTTATTTTCATACAAACAATGTGCTGGGCTCAATACACATTTTAACCTAGAGATGTTAATATAATAAAAGACAAGCATACATATCTGTATTTCCTGTAACCTGGTAGATCACATTTCTTTTCAGTTGAAAGATCTTGGCTAAAAATTTCAAATGTTAGTTACTGTGATTTAAGTCAAAGATAAATTTAAGATATACCTAATTCAATGCTATATTGAATAGCACTGTTGTAAGATTTTAGTATACATGTATGCACATGTGTATAAAATATTACATAATATCTATAATATTTATATTCTTAATGTAAGTCAAATAAATCTAATGTAAATTAATAAAGTCTAATTACTATATTTTGAAAGAAGCAAATAAAAAATAAATGTTGATATTTTAATGACGTGATCTTTTAATTAACTACCTTGTAGGATATAACTTAGGAAGAGATGTAGTCTATATCCCTGTAAAAAAATCTTGCTCAACACTAAAGAAATACTCAATATTTTATTTGTAAAATTTTGGACTCAATAGTAAGCAATATCTAGAAAACTTTTCAATAGATTCACTAAATTGTTCAGTCACTGAGAAAATAGACTGAGAAGTTTTAATAGTTATAAATTGACTTTTGATATTAAGCTTGGTTGCATTTCAAAATCTTTTCTTCATTTTGTGTCCAAAGTTCAATTAACTAATGCTTCCTATATCTTGACAGCTAGGTCATAGAAGAGGTTAATCAAGTGTTTGGATTTTATTTGTTATCAAGGGACACCTACTCATCTTCATATTATAAGTACTTAGTTATCTCAGATGGTTTTAAATCTGAGAGGTTGATTCAGGTCTTAAATAGGAATGCATAGAGGAAGCTCTGTTTCAACATCTCCTGGTCCAGCACTGTCAGGCGGACTCTGCTTTTGGTATTCTACCAGCAGATGAAATCTTGTTCTTGAACTCCAGCCTCTTTTGGGCTAATTTCCGTTCTTCTGCTCTCTTCTCTCACCGCCAGCCTCTGGAACTCAGATGCTCTGGGCTTATAAGTTTGCTTTGGGTCATTGACTAAACTGATGAGTCTTTTTGATGTGGTTGCATCTCCCCATCTGGACCCAGTCAGACTGCCTGCCAATTTAGGCCTCTGTTAACTCATCCCCTTACTTGGATCTCCACTAATTGCCGCCTTGTCCTGCTCAAATTGGCATCCCAGATGCTGGCCTTTCCTTCAACCTTGCTTTATGATAATGCTATCCTGTATGTCTTTTCCTTTGTGACTCATCTCTAGGTATCATACTCTTCTTGTTATTACAAAGTATTTTAGTAAAATATCATGAAATCTTTGCTTGAACACCTTCAGTGATCAGAAGCACGATATCTACCAAGGAATTCAGTTCCATTTTCATTGTAACACTTATTATTAGAAAATCCTGTCTTATTTTAAGTCAAAATCAGCTTCTCTACAGTTTTTTCCCTAGTTTGACCTCACCAACAATGAGCATAGTATTTGCACATTCTAGACAATAAATGGTAGTAAATGGTAATGGCTATTATTTATAACTCAAAAGTTTTCAATTGAAAGATTTTCTCCTCATTAAAATAATATAGTTGAAATAAAAAATTAATCATGTCTCTAACTTTAATGGAACTCACTTATGCTCTGAAGTTAGGGATATTTCTGAATTTCTTTCTTCAAAGTTTATTTGGCACTTTTTTATTCAGAAAGTAATTATTTCAGATAAACATATTACTCTCTAATTTTTTTCTGTTAAAATGTTCATTTTTCTCTCTACTCTCTAGTCTTTATTAAAATAAAACCCAAATGTATATAATCCTAATTTCTTGCATGTTTTTAAATATTTGCTGTACTAAAGTTTATTGAGGCTTCGCATTCAATATCATAATCTAATTTTTCTGTATTTTTTCACACATACTTAAACTTGATTCATCATTTTAAATATGAAATATTTAAATATTTCAACAGGTAGACACATTTAAATACAGTTTCTTCCTTTTTTCCTCCCCGAGTTTTAAGAAATAAGATTTTGTGTTTTCCAAATTCTTAGTTTATTCCTAATTTCATTCTCTAAGATTGTTATTCTTGGATTTTCCTGGACAAAATAGCTAAATTTTATTAGGATTTAATGTTTCTATTGTGATAAATTACTGGGAAAGTTAAGTTTTGTTACTGTTCATACCATGCCATATTTAGTTAATTTATACTTTATGTTAATTGATTTAGGTTCTGAGTTGACTTCCTGTATAATATCTATCTCCTAAAAAGCTCCTATCCTATATCTTAAGTGTGTTTTATGATTCTAGACTAGTATTAAGAAGCTCATTCATGGAAAAAAACCTTGTTAATTAATTTATTTATATCTTAGAATGAATCTTAAAGTTATTTTTAAATTTAAAAATGTTTAATGTAGCAGAAGTAAATAGTGGCTTAGATGAGTCTTGCATGGTGCAAAACTAAAAGGAGATTGAACAGTTTGCTTACTATGGAAATAAATGAAGATGATTTAGGAATAAATATTTGACTTCTTATTCATTCAGAATGCATCAATTATTTTAATTGATTAGCCATGTCTGAATTTAAATATGCTGAAATGATTAATTCTTAATATTTAGTCTATATTAATTTTATATATTTTGTTTTAGAAACAATTTTGTCCCCTAATTTAAATTTGATATAATTTGAAAAGTCTAGACTTAGTGTTCCAAGGCATAGGTACCTTGACACATTATCATTAGTAGTCTTCACAGCCACACTTTGAGCTAATGAGGCATTATCATCCTCATTCTAATTATAAAGAAGCTGAGGCTTAGAAAATATAACTTGCTAAAAGTTAGTAAATGGTAGTCTCAATATTTATATAGGCTATGTGTAACTTCCTCTTTGTCATTTCTCTTGATTTCACCGTTTCACACTGTAGCCACTCACTCTCACGTTTATATTCTTGACATAGGCAAAAACTGCAATTCTCCATAATCTCAATTTCAATCACTTACCCTCTGACCAATTCCCTCTAGAGCCATACTCTAAGAATCCTGTAATTCCACTAGAAACATTAATCTACTGGTCCTACTTGTTTTTTTTCTATCTTTCATTGTCCTTATGTGTTTTCTTGCTTTTTAACCCAACTTAAAATTTATGGGTAATCATAATCATGCATGCATAAACCCTCAACTCCTTTGCCCTCTCCAAAGTTCTTTGTCACTCTGAGCCTACATCTTTACAGCTGAATGTTACTTGAGAAAGACAGTGAAACAAACTATTCTCCTTTAAATACTAAATCATCCCTGGTAATTGTACTCTATGTTCTTAGTCCATTCCCTTTCTTAATTTGCTAGATGATTTTTAATCCTTTCTTCTTTTTCCTCAACTTTTCTACATCTTCGATTTTAGCAGATGACTTTGAATCATGCTTCATTTAAAAATTGAAGCCTTCATAGGAGAACTTCTACAAATTCCTACCACTATATCTGTTTATGCAAATATTCCACACAGTAACTAAATAGTAATAAAATAGCAATATAATAATATTCAGTTACTATGAGTGAATCCTAGGTAAGGCCAAATCCTTTATGTCTACCCTGGGTTCCACCTGCTATTATCTACTAAAGAACATTTCCAGAAATTCTCTCCTCTGTCTCCAGCATCATCATCTTCTTCTCTGTTGATTATTTCATCGCCCTATACACATTGTAATTTCTCCCATCTTAATCCCATTTTCCCTCCAGCAACTGACTCATTCCCATCCTCTTGACATTGAAACTCCTTGAAAGAGTCCTCTCTTCCTGCCGTCCTCAATTTATTTCTTTTTGCTCTTTCTTGCACACCTTTAAATTAGGTTTTTACTCTATTCAGTGAAACTGCCCTTGTGAAGGTCACCAGTGACCATGCTGTTAAATCCAATGGGCATTTCTTAGCATTTGACCACACTGATCATTCTTCCCTTAAAACCATTTGACACTTGGCATCTAAACATACTCACCTAGTTCTCCTTCTACCTTGCTAGCTACTCTAGCTACTCTTTTTCTCGGTCTCTTTGTTGGTTACTTTTCATCTCAACCATCTCTAAAGATCAGAGTGCCATAGGGCAGGGTTTGGTACTTGGATTTCTCTTGTTGTTCTCTTATTATCTATGAACTAACATTCTCTGGGGATGAGTTAAATACCATCTTAATACTAATAACTTTCCTCTGAATTCCATACCAACACATCTAACTGCCTACTTCATATGTCCAGTAGGAGGTTTAATGATAAGCACTTCAAAATTAATATGTTAAAACCTGAGTACTACCTGACTTCCCACCAATATTCTTTCCTCTGTTCTCATTTCAGTAATGACAATTCTGTTTTCTGGTGCTAGAGTCAAAAAGCATAGCATGGTTTTTGGCTCCTTCCTTTCTGTCACATTCAGTAGCAAATCCTATTGTCTGTACGTTCAAAACATATTCTGAATTCAACCACTTTTCACCACTCCTAGTGTCAGTTCAACCATTTTCTCATCTGGATTATTGCCATAGTCTCCTAATCGGCCTCTGTGTCTCTGTCCACACCCATTCTTAATTAGTATAGAGAGAGATCCTAAAATATGTCAGATTGTGTCACTCCTTTTCTTAGTCAAAATGAAAGCCTGCAAAGTCCCAAGAAATGTAGCATCCATTACATACCTGAGATACTTTTCTCCTCTTTTTTTCTTTGTACCCTCTTTCCACCCACTTTGGCTTTGTCACTCTTCCTGAAACACTGTAAAGATGCTGCTTGCTCACTCAGGGTATCAGCATTTGGTGTTCCTCCTGCCCAGCAAGCTCTTCCACAGAAGTCCTCAGGAATAACTCCCTCACCTTCTTCAGGTCTTTTGTTAAATATACCTTCTCATGTGATTCAACTATTCCTTTATCTAATACTTCATATCCTTGTTACCTGCTTTACTTATATTTCTTTGTCATGCTATTATCTAATTCATCTTTTTAAGTGTCCACTTCTATTACTTGAATGTAAGCTTCATGGGTATAGAAAGTGTTGTCTTGTGTGTGTGTGTGTTTATGTCTATGTGTGGTTTTATATATATGCATATTGTTATTGATTTTAGTAGTGTTGTTATTGCTGAATCTAGGATAGTTCCTGGCACATAGCAGGTACTCAATAAATATTTCCTCAATAAATGAATACATAGACGAGACAGAATTCAAACTTGGCATCAGCTCATTCCAAAAACTTATGTAATTTCTGTTGTTTAAATTTGAGTCAGCAATCAACTAATTAAATACATTGAGCTCTGTGCTAGACCCTAAAAGGCAAGCAGTTATGGAGTTTATGTTCTTGTTGTAGAGCACATAAAGCTAAGAATGAATAGCAGAACATGGCATACAATAACTTGCCAATGGTGTGGTACTGATTACAAGTCCTGCAAAAGAGAAATGAACAAGGAACTCATTAGAGTTTCAGAAAAGGTAGCATGATTAAGCTGATTTAAGTGATAGGTTACAGTTAAGGACACTGCAGTCTTGAGTGACTCGAATGGATTAGAGGTGAAATTGGGGAATAAATTTTAATATGGCAAGTGGTATTCCAAGAAAAATACATGAGAGTTGAGACTTTATGGTGTGGTAATTTGAAATCTATAGTGTAACTGTAGGCCCAAATGCTCACTATATAATCAGCTTCCTGATTATTTATATTTGTGGAACCAAAATACGTTGATTTTATAGAAGTTACACATATACCAGAATTCTCTTCTAAAAGGAGTACATTACTCATAAACCTTTATTCCATACCCTTGTATTGTTAGTGGGCTTTGCTTATGCCTTGTTTTTTACCTAAACACAAATGCTATACTACTTCCTTTTTCCTTCTGTTTTATTTATTTATTTATTGTTTGTTTGTTTGTTTTGAGACGGGGTCTTGCTCTGTCATCCAGGCTGGAGGACAGTGGCGTGATCTCAGCTCACTACAGCCTTTACTTCCTGGGCTTAAGCCATCCTCCCACCTCAGTCTCTGGAGTAGCTGGGACAATAGGCATGTGCCACTATGCCTGACTTTTTATCTTTTGCATTAACGGGGGTTCACCATGTTGCCTATGAGCTCAAGCCATCCACCCCCCTCAGCCAACCAAAGTCCTGGGATTACAGGTGTGAGCCTGGCCAATGATATTTTTACCTATCAATGCTTCTAACATGGTGCCTTCTGTATAGTCCCTGGATTTATCTGGGACTTCTTTCTTCTCATTACCAAAATACAACATTAAAGTTTACATTGTAAGGAAAAGAAAGACCAATGACAAAACCTTCTCTGAGATGTTTACAAAAGTGTCAGTAGCTCTGAAAGTATTAATCTGTTGCTCAGTGCATGTTTAGTACAAATATTTTTTAAATGTTATGGAAAAATAGATTTTCTTGGATTTACTTAAGGGACCACTTTATTTTCTAGCAAAAAGATAACTTTTCTTTCTTAATGTTACTTTCTTAGTTTCCCATATGTATAAACTACAGATAGCTACTCACTACCTATGGTCTACTTGTTTTCTTTTACACCTCACAGGAAGATGGAGAAACCAGACCATTGATGGCAATCATCCCACACAAAAGGGGACTGATTGAGGGTAATTACAGTAATGACACAGTATTTATCAAATTTTGGAAATGTATGACTAAAATGAGAATTTATATCCATGAGGCTAGTTACAGTGGAAACTCTAAATGCTCTCAGAGGCCAGCCAGCTCACATGGTTTCCAAATCTCACTGATTGCTGCCAACTTATATAATCAATATCAAAGTTGTATCATGTTTCAGATTCAAGGTTTGAAGAAGAAAAATGACAGATTGAAGATATGATCAATAGAAAGCACCCAAATAAATAAATACATGCTAGAGAGAGCAAAACATTTGGACAATCTTGCCAAATGTGCTGCATTTGATTTTAGGATAATGGATAAGTTGGATAGAATCAATGAAAATATTGAATTGCATCCTGGGGAATGAACAGTACAGAAAAGAGAGGGTTTGGCTGAAGATGAAATGGAAGCACCTGATCTAAATATCTTTTAAAATGATACAGGTTATCAAGAAGTCACTATGTCAAAACTGAAAGCTTAGGATAATGATTAGAAATGGGTCTCCCTGAAGGCATTTGTGGCAGGCAATCTTTCCTGCATGAACTCTCAGCGAAAATGCCACTTGTTATTTGCTGAAGCTCTTGCCTTATTTCCTCTATTTTACTTTGAACTATCTAAGCCACTGAAAGAAACATAAATGTATTTTTAGGCAACGGCTATAAAGTTTATGCTAATAACAACAATAATATAGTAATAAAGTTGAATATAAATGCATAATAACATTGATGTTCCAGCACCATGTTGATTTTCTTTATTTCTCTATTTTTCTAACAAGGATGCAGATCCCTGATCTTCTCAAATTATTGCAACCTTAAGTGTTGCTTTCCCTGGCTTAATGCTTGCCCCTCCCCAAATCAATTCTCTCCAGAGTGATCTTTTATTCTCAGTTTGTAACACTCATCACTAGCTTTCCATTACCCTTAGAATGAAGTGCAAACTCTTTTGAGTCTTATCGTACTTGGCCTAAGATGATCTCTTACCCCTCATCTCCTGCACCCAAACCATCCACATCACACATTCATACTCTAGTTCCTTTTGTGATAAACTTCCTTCAGTTTCTTGAATATTTCATACTCTCCTACTGGTTTTTCAGGGGGAACCAAGGCATGACTTCTACAGGAATCCTTTGAAGGCCACTCTGAACTACTATGTGTGTGTATGGTGATAACATTGTATTCTTCCTCTATCAGTTCACTTGTCACATCATTGAATAATAATCACATGTTTAATTAATTTCTTTTCTGCCTTCTAGACTGGAGTTCTTAACAATTACTTGTATCCTTAACCTGTTTAACATTCTGGTGAAGTCTGTAGTTCTTTTCTCAGAACTGTGCTTTTAAATGCATAAAATAAATTACACAGACTACAAAAGTAACCAGTTACACTGAAATTCAATTTCAAAGTATTAAAACTAAATTTGTGATATGATAAGATACCTAATTCTTTATTAATGCATTAAATAACAAAACCTAATGGTGTGTCAATAACAGTTTCAAAATCATTATGAGCAAAAATGGTCTTCTCAGATATCTGCAACACTGGAATATGATATGTAATTATCTGTGATTTTTAATGTTTCATGAAGTCACAGGTACTGCTAATACCTCAGTGGTTTATGGCCTATATTCATAATTTAATTTAATGCTAAATTTGAGTTACAGGTTAAGAAAACTAAAGGTGTAATTAAGATGTAATTTTTTTCCTATATAAAAGTTTACAATTCTCCATCTCCAAGATTAAACCCCCTGGACTAGAATGTCAGCTCCGTAAGGACAGGTCCCAGATCTGTCTTATCATTGAATCCCTATTTGTTACTTTATAGCCATATAACCATAACCACAACCATAACTCTCTCTCTCTCTATATATATATGTATATATCTCATGAGATATATACATATATCTCAAGAGACTTTCTGGACCTCACTTCATCAGCCTTATCTAACCTAGCCCCCCCGGGAGTAGTAGTTCCATCTTATTTACATCTCCAGGAGTCAGCATAGTGCTCAGTATTTGGTAGTTCTCTATAAATGTTTCTTGAACTGACTCAAAGTATTTTCAATGAAATACATGTATATCCCATGAGATACATACATATATATCTCAAAGATATATATATACACACACACACACAGACACACACACACACACCACATACATATATATGTATGTATATACACCAGTTCCTGTTCTATTTGCTGGAGACGGAGCTGTGAATAACAAGCCAAAACCCCTGTATCACAGGGTTTTCACTCCATTGGAAAAGGAAAGTAGTCTCTAGCACGTCATAGACTGTTCATAAACATGAATGTTCCTCTTTTTGCTTTGTCTTCTTCTAAGATCAGTAAGTACCCACAAATACTGAATATGATAGTTTTTAATCAGCCATTGGAATTTGGAATTAATTGGTGGACAAAGAAGCCATTTAAGAAATTGAGTGATTGTCATTACCCTTAAAATAGACATTATCATAACTGCCGACTACATTTATAGCTTCTTGATATGCAGAATTATAATTCTCACATCTCTTTGTGTTTGCTCCTGCAATTCTTCCTTCATGAGTGCCTACTGATACTGATTAAATACTAACTCTTCAAGATTAAAATATCACTTACTCTGTGAAGAGTTCTCTCCATTCTTCCCCACACTGCTTCACTATTGTGGTTAGGAATCCTCCAAACATCCTTTGGTGTTCAAATAGCACATTGGGCATATCTCTATTTTTGGACATTTGGGAGGAGTGAAATTTTCTGCCTGTGTATTGATATCCCCACTTTCCTTCCCCTAAACTCTATGTCTACCAGATATTCCATTACCCCGTGTCTGGTAGAGCTAAAGGTCTCCAGGAAAGCAGAGACTGTTTTGCACCCGCTAAATCACTGCTTTCAAATTCCTGTGGGAAGAACAGCTTCACGTGAGGCTTTCAAATCTCTGAACATCCACTGTCTTCTTAAGAATGTTTAAAGATCCATTTTAAGAGAGGTAATAGTGTCCCGCATTGTGGAGCTCTCAGAGCCCTTTAAAAAGTGATATTATATGCATTTTTAATGGTCCCTGCTGTGGGATTCTATGGGTATATTATCCGATGAAGCAGAAGACAGACCCAGCAGGAACCCTAGATGCGATAATCCTAGTGCTTGACCTGTATTGTCCCTTTGCCTCTATTTACCCCTGGGGAAGTGATAGAATAGGGTCCATGTAGTATCCCTGTCGCTGTCCACAGTTTTTAAACCTAAGGGAAATGGTGCAGACTTATGGATGCGCTCAAGAGACTTTCTGGACCTCACTCCATCGGCCTTATCTAACCTAGACCCCCGCGGGAGTAGTAGTTCCATCTTATTTACATCTCCAGGAGTCAGCATAGTGCTCAGCATTTGGTAGTTCTCTATAAATGTTTCTTGAACTGACTCAAAGTATTTTAAATGAAATGATGAGATTTATTAGCCTGCTGGCACAAGAACTTGTTTACACTGTGTACTTTTCCTTAAATAAGAGAATATAGGGAAAGTCTGAGAATCTGAAATGACTTTGAGTGTATTGTTGAACATCTCAATAATTCAATTTCTGAGTATACAGTAGGGATCATATGCAGCCTATCTTTGTATGTTGGACAAACTCTGGTTGGCAAACTGGCACAGATCAGACCAAGTGCCCAGATGCAATATTAAATATTCATTTAGGGTCTGTCTCCTGCTCTAAAGTATAAGCCAGTTGAAGGCAGTGTCTTAATTTATTAAATTACTTTTATTGAACTGAACAATTTAGATAAGGATTTTAATTAGAAATTAAAATTCAACTGATAGGTTTTAAAATAATTATATGTATACCTGCCATTCCTTTTATTGCTATTTATTGGAAGAAATAAGCAAATATCTTCAGGTATGTTAAAAGTATGTGTTGCTAATTTTGAAAATTTACTTCTCTAATAGAAAGATATGCAAGCAAAACTTTGGGTGGTATATGGAACATGTAACAAAGTTATGACTAAAAGTTGTGTTTGTTTTCCACATGAAAAAATACCTAATTTATTCTTGAAGAAATGGTGCTTCTTATAATACAAATATCCAAAAAATTTAATTATAAGTTGTGAGGATTTTGTGTTCACTGTTACTGTCAAAAGTGCTTCTCTCACTGGAACGCTCTTATACAATGCTTTTAGGCAAAATAAATTTCAAATTTGACTATGACCACCCCTTTTGCAAGTGACTTTTTATATCTGAATATTCTTAAACTATTTTAACATAATTTAAATTCTAGTTCTTGATGTTGGTTTATTTCTTGTACTTTCTGTATATTTCATCATATTCCACAAATTGATGTTTACTTTTATCTTACAAACTTAATTGTTATTATAAAGTTCAGTATTATTTTATTCCTGCTTTTTCTATGAGAAGAAACCAGTATAGTTTTATGCTTTGGCATTCTTGAAATTTTTTTCTAATATCTTTGACGTGTGGCATTTATAAAACGTATTTTATTAACACTGTGAAACCCCGTCTCTACTAAAAAATACAAAAAAAAAACTAGCCGGGCGAGGTGGCGGGCACCTGTAGTCCCAGCTACTCGGGAGGCTGAGGCAGGAGAATGGCGTAAACCCGGGAGGCGGAGCTTGCAGTGAGCTGAGATCCGGCCACTGCACTCCAGCCTGGGCGACAGAGCGAGACTCCGTCTCAAAAAAAAAAAAAAAAAAAATTCAGCTACCTAAGGATAAGTGCCATTGCTGCTTCTATTTTCATTTGAGTCAACATTGTATCAGTTCCATGAGAATAAACTGTCTTACATGAAATTCCCTGAGAACATCCTCAGCCCTTCTAAATCTCCTATTTGTCATCCTGGAATAAATCCTCTTACTAAGCTTTAACGCTATAGAGCATTCATGACATTACCCACATGTAATTCACTTTGGTATTAAATTTCTAATGTTAACTTCAATTGGACATTCAAATTCATATTGCTGTAGTGTCTTTGGACACTTAGGTGCCTTATTTTTCTCTACCCTATGATGACAAGTTCTCTATAAGTTGAGCCAGATCATTCCTTTTGAACGGTTGAAAGAACCACTGAGTGGCTAACATTACCAGGTACAAGTTTTGTGCAGATACATGTTCTAGGTAGTTGAGAAGACTGAGCAGGACTAGAACTTGCCACTACATGGCACATTTAGAAATTGGTAAGAGAAATAATCACTAAGAATTGAGGACAGAAATGGAAGTACTCTTCATTAATGATGAATATGGAAGCCCCACATGTATAATGCATCTGTAATATTTTCAACTTAAAAAATTAATTGGAAAACATTTCCAACTCTATAGAAGAACATTATGTATTAAATGCACAATCATTGTTTTTTGTTGAGCCCAATGAACAAAATACACTTTGTTTGGACATATTAGTGTTGATATAAATATAAACACATATCACAATTATTTCTTTTACCTCTAGATAGACAATATCTTTACTTTGGTGATTGTCTTTGGATTTTAAAGCAGCACTCTTAATTCATAATTCTAGTTTTGTTGTTGTTGCTGTTGGCTCAGACCAAACTGCCTCTCATGTATCTTGTAATAAATGTGCCAACTTAAGGGGAAAAAAGCAAAATAAAACCCTCAGACATGATCAGCAAGAAGGCCATCTGGGCTGGAAGCTCCCTCAGCACTTTCAGGGATGGATCAGCCGAGCTCATCATCTACCCAGTGGGAGGGCCACACTCAGAGAGGCCATTGGATCTGCTGACACAGGCTCTGCATGATGATAAATAGAGTAGAATGCTGTCAATATAAAGAGGATTTTGCAATGGACAGCCAAGATTCTTCAGGGCAGCAAAGAAAGCAAATGATCAAACCACATAAAAAATAAATGGAAGGATATATGCTTTCACATTTAATGATCCATTATTTTAACTCGCATTTTCCAGACTTAGCTCTTCTCTTCATCTTTTTTGAATCCCAAAGAACTTTTCTCATATCTCAAAGCATCACATTTAAAGTGTCAGTAGTAACATGATAATTCTATGTCTTGCAAACCTGTGCTAAGACTTCCATGGACTGCCACATTATTAAATTTATAGCATTATGTCTAATCCTTTTAGTTCCCTGGCTTGAGGCAGAAAGATGAAAAGTAATGGAAGAATGGGTGCACAAGGGCATTAAGGTTACATTAGGGATGCTTCATGTTTTGTTATTAATCTCTGTGCTTGCCAGGGTAGTTTAAAACTGGCAAGGGAGCTATGGAGGTAGTGTGTCATTTTAGCTGCATGGGAGAAGATAACTAAGCTCATAGATCACCTGCCACTGTTGTCTGAAGTTGAGGGGTGGGCAACACATGTACCCTTATTGATTGATGGATCAAAAGACAGTTTTCAGACAAAGCTTTGTAAAAGATTTGTCCTAGTATTGGCAGTGAATTACTAAAGCATGACACACAGCAATGTGCATTGGCTTCTATAAAGGTAACAGATGTCTCTGTGACAGGTGAGCTAGAGAACACAGTTTGTGTAGTAAAAGAATGTACAAAGGGAGACAGAATAAAAAAATTTGGAGAAGTTCCTACTCAGCCTGTGGTGCTTACCAATGCAGGTGGAAGGAAAGAATGGATTATCTTCTCTCAGATTTTGGTTGGTAGTTTTGCATTTTGAATAGCAAACAGCATTTCATAGCTGTGTGAGAGAGTGATAGAAAAAAATTCTGCATTTTCCTTCTCACTTGCAGAAGCATAAAGTCCCCTTGTGTGATTCAGACTGCCTTGATCATCCATCAGTGTTGCTGTCCATTCCGTTTTAAATAGGAGTGCTTCAGAAGAAGCGGCCTATTCTTCAAATTGACATTTAGGACTGTTAAGAATACCACAATGACTTCACTTAGCAATTTTTTGGTGCTGCTTCTTTTGATCAGTAAAGTCACCCTGAGCAACAATGAAATTAAAGATATGCACTTAGAAAATGTGCTTATGTAAGCTTAAATTTAACTTCACATCAAAATATTATCTTTAGTGTTTTCTTTTAAGCCATGTCAACAGAAATAAGATAAAAAATTTGGATTGTTGGAGCTGCAGTGAGAAAGGGGTATGATTGACTCTAATAATTTTCCAGCTGAAAACTGATACCTAAAGAGGTAGAGCTGCTCATGGTCACAGAGCACGTTAATTGAAGGACCTTCAGATCCAGCACCAAGGCTGATTATGCTCCAGGAACAAAGGAGGGGCAGGAGGACATACATGACCTGTCTCTGAACACTATGAATACTTACTTGAATATGCATTTTGCTTGGCATACATAAATGTTATAACTGGTTGTTAGACTTTTATGTTCTTGATGAGTTCAGAGAAGATAAAATCAATGGGAGTTTGAATCATCATGGAAAGCTTTCTCAGCAGTCTGAGATCTAATATAAACCTGTAACCATTGATGAGACTCTACCCTCAGTGGTCTTTTATAGTTGCAATTCCAATGACTTGGAAGCATTTGACTACTATTTCTGTAGATCTATATTTCATCATATCAAGGAATTAACATCTTAAGTTGTCTCTGCTGCCTTTTATGCCTTTTGGTCTTTACCAGTTCTATCTGTAATGCTATAAAATTTATGTTCTCTGTTCCAAAAAACATGCTTTTTTATCTTTTGGTCAGATTTTATTTTCAGAATAAGGGTAGACCCCATTAAATTATTTTATTTACCTGTGTCTCACTAGGAATGTCTAACTTATACTTTTGGTTGTAGATAATTTAGTCCTAAGTCCTAATTCCCTATGGTTTAAGGATTCCACCATTAATTATTCAACTTTTGAATGTGATTTTCATGTCACTGCCCAGTCTTCATAAAATATATTTTATCAGAACTATAAGATTTTTTCAAGGGACAGTTGACTGTCCTTATTTCAGGATCAATTTTGGTTTTCATCCAACCAGTCCTGGTTATTGACTAGTAGTGGAAAGGCTTTTTTTTCTTACCATTAATTTGCAGATATTTGTAGCTGCTCATTGAAGGTAACAATGATATTGTTGCAGAAAGTCTTGATTCTATTTTTTCAATTTTATTTTATTTTAGATTTGGGGAGGACACATGTGCAGGACTGTTACATGGATATGTTGTGTAACGGGAGGGTTTAGCCTTCTAGTATACTGTCACTCAAATAGTGAACATTGTACTCAATAGATAATTTTTCAACCCTCACTATCCCCAACCTCATTCTTTTTGGAGTCCCCAGTGTCTGTTGTTTCCTTCTTCATGTTTATGTGTACTCATTGTTTAGCTCCAACTTATAAGTGAGAACATGCAGTGTTAGGTTTCCTGTTTCTAAATTATTTTACTTAGGATAATGGTATCCAGCTCCATCCATGTGACTATAATGAAATGATTTTGTTCTTTTTTTTCTGGATGCATAGTATTCCATGTTGTATATGTACCACATTTTTTTTTTTAATACAGTCAACCATTGATGGACACTTTGGTTTATTCAATGACTTTGTTATTGTGAATAGTGCTATGATAAACATACATTGCAGCTGTGTTATTAATATAAAGATTTATTTTCCTTTGGATAGATAACTACTAGTAGGATTGCTGGGGGAAATGATAGCTTTTAGTTGTTTGAGAAATCTCCATACTGTTTTTCCTACAGATTGTACTAATTTACATTTCCACCAATAGTGTATAAGCGTACCCTTTTCTCCACATCCATGCCAACATCCATTTTTTGATTTTCTAATAATAAAATGTCTTAGTTATTTTAATTTTAGAACCATCACATACCATTTTATGAGTTGATTTAGAAGATTTGAAAGCCATTTTATAATGCAGCATATTGCAAATACAGTATTTTGGGAGATGTCATTCAGAGTTCATTTTTCTAATTGAATGTTATTTTATTGTCAACAATAGTACTTTCTTTACTGATCAAACCTTGACTAAATCCACGTGCCGTTCTATCTTTCATCTGAGGGGAGAAGCTCTTCTTTGTAATGGGCAATCTACTCCTATTCATTGAATAGGATCATATTATACAAAAGATATTATATTTTCAATAGTAATGCTAATAAAACAATAAAACAACCCAAAACTAAAGGAACTGTCATGATTCATCTTTTATGTAGAAAAGACAGTACTTAAGCAATATTTTAAATATTAAACTTGTGTGATATCAATAGCACTTCGAGTTTCTGAACTCGAAGTAAAGAATTCTGTACCAGCCTGGCCAACATGGTGAAACACCGTCTCTACTAAAAAATATAAAAATTAACCAGGCTTCGTAGCACACGCCTATAATGCCAGCTACTCAGGAGGCTGAGGTGGGAGAATCGCTTGAACCCAGGAGACAGAAGTTGAAGTGAGCCAAGATTGCTCCAGTGTACTCCAGCCTGGGCGACAGAATAAGACTCCATCTCAAAAAAAAAAAAAAAAAAAGAGAAAGGAATTCTTTACATCTTTTAGACTGTCCTGTGTTGATTACAAAAGGTTTCCCCTGTCTTGGATTTCTCTAAATTCTCTGACTTAGTATCTTATGTTCTTATGTTTTCCGTATACTTCAGAGGGTCTAACACAGCCTTTACCCAAACAGTAGGGCCTTATGTACTTTGATTGATTGGAGAAAAATAATTACTATTGCTCAAATTTACATTATAAAGGTTTATATAATAATGTATTAATTAATTTGAATATGAATTTGTCATAGAGTGAAATGCCTTTAGACTTCTTTATACACAGAAAAATGAATTTGGAAGACTTCTGAACTGGAACTGAGATCAGTGCTCAATTAGTGTTCTTTGGCTTGGCCTACCAGGTTAGAGTCTCTCTGTTCCTTTCGCCATAATGGCAGGGATGGAAATCACTGTAAAGTTTAAAATGTACACTAAGGAAGAGTACTTTTCAGCTCTTTCTGAGGAGAAGCTGGGAGAGTCAGAGAACAATGCCTGTCTCCATGGGGGTGAGTGTTGGCTCTGATAGCTTTCTGTTTACCTCCTCACTGAAGGAGATTTCTCTCTTTGCTTATGGGAGTCCAATTCTGTTTTCTGAAAGTCCAAGATGCATTATAATAGCATGTTTGCAGTCTAATTCACAGTATAATTGCTACTGGTTCAATTAAAACCACTGTTTTGTAAATTAAAGATTCTAACAGAGCTTCTCCTGCAGAGTAATAGCAAAATTGCTTTTAAGCTTACCTTACAAAAAAGCAAAAAACCCAAAAAACTAAAAGACCACACATACTCGTTTAATAAAAAACCTTTCCTGGCCGGGCGCGGTGGCTCAAGCCTGTAATCCCAGCGCTTTGGGAGGCCGAGACGGGTGGATCATGAGGTCAGGAGATGGAGACCATCCTGGCTAACACCCTGAAACCCCGTCTCTACTAAAAAATACAAAAAACTAGATGGGCGAGGTGGCGGGCGCCTGTAGTCCCAGCTACTTGGGAGGCTGAGGCAGGAGAATGGCGTAAACCCGGGAGGCGGAGCTTGCAGTGAGCTGAGATCTGGCCACTGCACTCCAGCCTGGGCGACGGAGCAAGACTCCGTCTCAAAAAAAAAAAAAAACCTTTCCTGGGGAAAGATTTTTCCCTCTACTGAATTAGAAGGGAAACACTAGGTTATATACTGTGTAATATTTGTCTTTTAAATCTCAGAACCTAGCATAGTACATAATATAACATCAACATATGACAATTGTAGGTTAAATGAATAAATGATTATACTCCAATCTTGGATACTGTTTAGTGTGTTATCTTTCAACTAAAGAATTCACACAAGGAGAAATTCAAGAATAAGAAAGCTAAATGTTCCACAAATCAATGGTATACTGAGATGTAAACATCTACATTGTTCAAATGATCCACTTTTGAAATTTGTTGTAATAAACCTAAAAGAAACAATTTATTGCCACACTTTCATTATGACTTGAGATAATCCTCTTGAATAGAAGATTCAACTCAGTAATGTGATCTTAAGAGTCATAATGTGGGTATAGATATTTTACAAAACATTGTCATAAATTGCTGGTCAATAGCAGATACTTTCTTTTTCTTCCCTTTTTCTTTGAAACAGCATCTCACTGTGTCACCCAGGCTGGAATGCAGTGGCTCACTCTCAGCTCACTGCCACCTCCACCTCCTGGGGTCAAGCGATTCTCCTGCTTCGGCCTCCCAAATAGCTGGGACTACAGGCGTGGCCACCATGCCCAGCTAATTTTTGTATTTTTTGGTAGAAATGGGGTTTCACTGTGTTGGCCAGGCTGGTCTTGAACTCCTGGTCTCAGTGATCCACCCTCCTTGGCCTCCCAAAGTTCTGGGATTACAGGTGTGAGCCACCACCCCCAACCTAATAGCAGATATTTCATTCTAGGCATTAATACTTTTTTCTTAGTCAATTGATATTATTGACAATTTATACAGATTAAACCAAGAGTTTGCCACCATTTCCTTTTGTTTTAGTTATCTGATTTTAGTACCAGAGTAAAAAGCAGATAATATCAGTTTAGAAATCTCATCTATCCAATGTCAAATATAATACAAGTAACTTTTAATTTTCATATAACCTTAAAGATATAAACATCACTTGATTTATAATGTCAGTTCCCATGGGAAGGACCATGATTTGGAAAACACTAAAAGTTTAAGATACATCAACATCTGCCTGGTTCATGCTTTAGAAATGTTTGATCATGATGATTTCTCCAAGAAACAACTGATATCCATTGGCACTTTATAGCAATCATCTAAATAGATCTTAACTGGTGTTCTATTTATTTACCGTTTTTCATTCTGTTCTTTTTTGTAAAGCCCTGCTTATTCCTCATTTAATAGAAGTAAAATATACTGTCTCTCAGATTGATCTAATTGATCTATCTACTAGCAATTACCAATATATGCATATTTATATATACACGCAAAACACTTTCAACATGGTATTGTACCTCACTTATTTCTCACTCTAAATAAATAAATTTTGAGTTTGCAAATGAAGAAATTGAAGTTCAGAGAGACTAGATAATGTCTCTGATCATCGGAGCCCCAATAACTTATAGTATGCACCAGGAGGAACCTAGGTTGTGGAGTCAGACTGCCTGGATTTGAAATCCGGCACAAGTGTGTGTTGGAGGATTACATTAGTTAATTTATGTATAGCATATAAACAGTAGCTAGCATGTTGCATGGGCTTAATACATGGTAGATTTTATTATTTTTACCTCAGTGTTTCCCAAACCCTGGTATTCAGAATCATGTAGGATGCCTAAGACTGCAGATTCCTGGGCCTTATCCTATATCCACTGAATCAGAATCTCTAATTTACAAATCATGGCTGTACTCTTTCCAATAAGTGATGTTGACCTTTTTTAAAAATATATTTTTTTCTTTGCAAAAGGGTTATGTTTTGCTTTAACAGGTTCCTTTCTTACGACACAGATCTTATTGATGCCAACACAATGCTTAATTAAGGAGGATAGAATATTTAGAACTTTGAATGAAAAAAAGACTTGTAAAATGTTAACTGTGCATACATGTGAAAAATTGATAGTTTATTGGGGTAAAGTAGAAAAAATGGCTTGTACAAAAAAGCCCAAGCCCATTCATTATTTACTGAAAATCTGCTATTTGCTAAATAGCTCTCATTCATGCAGCACATGCTGACTGAGTGGCCACAGGGGCCCAGCACTCTGCTGTCTACCAGGGTTTCAAAGATGAGAAAGGCCATACTCCTGCACTCATGGCAGTTAGAATAATGAAACGCTCCTTTCAAGGATGAATATTGAATTAAATACTTCATTAACAAAAGTGAATTGTGAATATTCACTATTGATCAAACCTGTATGTAAATTACAGAAATGATGAGGGGTTTACAAAAAGTGCTTTTGAAAGTCTTCCAAATGGATTCTGGTTATAAGGCCACTAAATTGTATTGCAATTAATTTGCAAAAACAATATAGGAATACATATTTCTGCACATTTCTAGGATAAAGTCAATAATACTTATTAGTCTTAAGACAACTATAACCTTCACAGTGTTAGTAGTGACCCAGGTACTGTTCTAAGTGTTTTTCACAGGTGAGTTTTATTAATCTCCCAAAAACAACCATGTCAGGAAAGCACTATTATTGTCTCCATTTACTTGTGAGGCTAAGGTACAGGGAGATTCAGCAATCCAAGCCCAGCCACGTAGGCAGAGGAAGCAAAGTTAGGATATAAATCCAAATAAGCTTACAAACAAGTCTATTCTGCTCTAATAATTTGGTTACATTTAAATCTACACTGAAGTGATGCATCTGTTTCAATGCAGCTGGATATTGTGAAGCTAGGTGCTGGTGCATTTTCTTAAAACAATTCTGTCTCTTGACCTTTCAGCCTCAATTATGATAGACTGATAAGATTTTTACTCACACACACACACACACACACACACACTTATACAACATCCAGAATCTGTTTTATCTCTTTTTATTTCAAGGTCTGTCATTTTTTGAAAAGCATAGTTCATAAAATGTTTTAATTCTGTCTGTGAGTAAAAAATATCCAATGCATTTTGAAATTTCAGCTATGTTAGGAAGAAACCTATGGATGATAAAGGAAGCTTTGCAATGTTGCTGATGAGCAGCTGTTCTGGTTGGTTGAATCCTTCCTTAGGATGACCGTTATTGAGTCTTTATACTTCTGCACTGGCATTATGCTTCCTCTGAAAGGAATTCAGAATTATCCAAATGAATGGAAAGAGATCTATCTGTGTGCAATTGGATAATTCCCAGTGTAACAGCTGTGTGGGGCTAACACTGAAAGTGACTCTTGAAATGAGATTATGTGACTTTGTGTTCCCTTCATTTTGTGTTTCAACTTTCCCAAGTGTTTGAGAACTACATCCATTAAATTGTTCCTATTAGATTAGTTCAAAATGTCTTTTAGTTCACTGCAGTGGTAAAGCTAATATGTATATTTTCTTTTCTTCTTTGACAGTTATATGTTTGGGGAGAAAAAGAGACATAGTAAAATACATCTCTCTGTGAATTATTTTACTCTTAATTTTCTTCCAGGGTAGCACAGAATTATTCAAGTAAGAACATAAAATTTAGTTTCAGAAGATTACAGTTTTAAGTTCATCTCAGAGTAAAGGGGGCATAGCCCTTATTAAACAGGTATGGTGGACCAGATATTGAGTTGCATATTGATAAAACTTTACATTTATTATTTTGTTTGTGTATGTATGTATGTATGTATGTACGTATGTATTTTATGTTTCACTCAATCTTCCAACCTACTTGAGATTAGAAAGTTGAGAAACTAGCCAGTAAATGCTGAAGGGAGACCTCAAACCTGAGCCAGGTCTATTTGAGCCAAAAGCCCTTGACCTTATAACATACTAGCATTGCTCTTCTGTTTGTGAATTGTCATCTTGGTCTTACATAGAGAAGGAAGAGGCAGTTCCTTGGTGGGATCTGAGAGGCATACAAACATTTACCTATAACAGTGCTTAAATCCACACCCCTTTCTCTGTTCAATGCAGCCTTCAGATTAAGATGGTGTTTCTCACACTTGAGAAATCACAGACCCCAAAGACTATCTTCAGACTTCTAGGATTCCATGGAGCCTAACGTGAAAAAAAAACCACTTTACAAACTGAACTCTATAACTTTCTTAATGGTTTGATGCAGCATAATGGAAAATGAAAATTTACACCATTACAGAAATACTGAAATCATGTAGTATTTGGTTTTACGAGGATTTCTACTAAGTCATTACTAATTTTCTATTATTATGATTGAAACAAAAGCACACCTTTTAAGAGCCTCAGAGAAGTTGAGCATTTCTTGGTATGAAAACTTTTGAATATTCAACTTCATTTTTAAGAAACACTGTTAACACCAAACCCATATCTTGATAGGTTGCACATTACTCAGAATTATTCATTAAAAAGTTAGCACTGATTAATTGTGAGATTTTTTTAGTAAATATCTAGAACAATTCTTAGGGAATGAGGCACAGGTTAGATATATTTCCCTAGGGGAAAGATATCTGAACTATCCGCTCAAGGGATATTGGTAAGGAAAACAGATAAGAAAACTCAGACTGGGCCAAATGTGTTGCCCCTGAGCTGATCGTACCGGTCTCAAATTCAGCAAGGGAAACAGGTTGCAAGCTTTCATCTATGCTTTGGAAAACAAGATGAATTTTCCTAGGCACCATCTTCTGCTTCAGATTTGTTTATTTTACAATTAACAAAGGGGTACTGTCTCCCTTGGATCCTTAAGCAAAATTACTCAAAAAGCCTAATACCCTTTTGTTAATTGTAAAATAAACAAATCTGCAGTGAAGAAATAAATGACTCTTTTATTGAATGGTGGTAGGGTGTCTTTTTAATCACTTGTTCTAGGCCATCTGGGTATAATTTACTCTTGCGTTCACTGTAACTTTAAAAGCAAGCAGAAATTGCACTGCATATTTTTGTGTCTCTGATTCTTGTGGGGTTTGTAAATGATTGTTAAAAGAACTGTAAATTCAATTACACCAACCTATAAATTTAAAGAATACCAATGAGGTAAGTTTTTTTCTTTAAGAACTAAGACCTACTCTATATAGACGCATTCCGTTTTGTTTTCTATGAACAGAATTATCAAAATATAAAATAAAATGTACCCCAGAAATTGTGAATCAAAATAAAAAGGAAACAGGTATGTAGTTTACTTACGTAGAAACTTAACTTATGATTAAAAACCCAGCAAAATTTAGACTTCAAATTGTGGGAGAGAAAAGAACAAGAGCATGTACGAATAAATAAAGGCAGTAAAACAACTGGGAGATCCACAGATAAGATGCTTCTGTTGGAGTCCTTGTCCAAAAGAATGGGAGCATTGTGTGAGAGAATTTCAGGTTGTGATGTGGGCCTGTAGACACACCAGGGAAACAATATGACAGAATGGGGTCCTGGGGGAAAACATGTATTACATCTGACTAATGTTAACATTTTCAAAGGGTTTTGTGGCAAATGTTAAATTAGAAAACACAAATGCAAATTTTCAACTTCCTATAATTAAATTAGTATAAAGATCAAAAGTTATTAGCAGTTTGAATGTAGGATCAGTTTTGAAACTGATTTAAAAGTCTAAGCAGTATTTTGTCCTTCAGTGTTTGAACTTGAGTCAGTCTAAACGGCAGCTGAAAAGATGAATTAGATAATAGTGACATGAGCTAGAGGTTGAACGGCTCCAGTTGTGGTATGTGTGTGTGTGTGTGTGAAAGAAAGGCATGACACAAGAGTATCCGGCTATTTTTCTTTTGTCACTTTAAACTAATCAAACCTGTAGAAATAAGATGATTACATTTTTGGAAGGCAGACAAGAGGTGTTAGTGTTTGGAGTGTGCCAAGTTCTCTGAAGACTAAAGTGCATAATTTTTCATTGTTGAATTATGGCTATGATATGGTTATGATTATTTTTCTTTTATTTCATCTTGTAAAACTTTAGTACAAATTCATATATTAATTAGAAAATAATAAGAACAAAAGGAAGTGGCGTTACTTCTAGTGAGGTTTTATCTTTCAGCAATAATAATTTTTTTCTTTATATCTACATTAAAATTTTATTCATCTTGGAATATTTAGTTTTAGTCTTGTCCTCCTTTGTATACGATACCTAAAAATGATGTAAGATTTTAAAAAAACTTTATGGGCAAAATTTAAAGTAAAATGTGAAGTGTGAGCTAAATTTCTTACACAGTGCTGTAGTGAATTTACCTGCATGAATGCAGATCTCATTGACAGAAATAGGTACTCTATACTTTGTGATGTTGAATAATAGTTCCATTCTAGAAAATAGAGATTATACTTAATTCATCAGAGTACTAGATACTCAGGGTCCTTGGCATATTTCTATTATTCAGGTCTGTTGCTTTTCTTTCTCCCACTAACAACAGAGCCTGCACCACAAGTTAATCATATCAGTATTCCATAAATTTGACCTTTTTTTCCTGTTATTAGTAGGCAGTAAAGTGTATATTCTAAATAATGAAATAACGTTAAGTATCGAAAATAAGGCCTTAAAAGCATAGGGGAAGATTACACATAGGAGACCACTGTAGCAGGTAGACAGGGTACACCTAAGGTTCAGTGTGTTGCGATTATCTCTTTGAGAACTATTTAATGTTCCACAATTCCACTATCTTAATACTTTTACCCTTTAAAGCAATTCCTCTAGTCAGTGTGATATGCCCCCACTGAAAGATTCCATAGCTTTGAAATAACTACCATT
Organism: Rhinopithecus bieti; assembly: GCF_001698545.2. Taxonomy (NCBI): domain Eukaryota; kingdom Metazoa; phylum Chordata; class Mammalia; order Primates; family Cercopithecidae; genus Rhinopithecus; species Rhinopithecus bieti. Next base: position 1,200,290 of record NW_016813672.1, read on the forward strand.
AAATGGAAATGACTGATTTTTCATAATAATCTATAAATGTGAGCTATTATATGTAAGTGTACTTTTTATCCTTCTATAGTTAGCTTACCATGATCCTATGAATGAAGCATGAACTAAGGTCTATACTATCTATACTATTACAACACTGATTTAATCGTTAATAATGCCTTTCTATGCTTAGTTGGTGTGTTTTGTTTTGTTTTGTTTTGTTTTGTGACGTAGTCTTGCTCTGTTGCCCAGGCTGGAGTGCAGTGGTGTGATCTCAGCTCACTGCAACCTCCGCCTCCTGGGTGCAAGCAATTCTCCTGCCTCGGCCTCCTGAGTAGCTGGGATTATAGGCGTGTGCCACCATGCCCAGCTAATTTTCATATTTTTAATAGAAATGAGGTTTCACCATGTTGGCCAGGCTGATCTCAAACTCCTGAGCTCGTGATCCTCCAGCCTTGGCCTCCCAAAGTGTTGGGATTACAGGTGTGAGCCACTGTGCCCAGCCCCCCTTGTACTTAGTGTTCTTAATGTTTTATTTATAGTCATTTACCAAAACTAGAAAAGCAATCATCAAGGATCTGTTTAGGGATTTGTTCATAGTATGCAATGATCCCCTTCTCTGACTGTCCAATCCATTAACTGAATCCCTGTATTTATATTAAAATAATATCAGTTCACAAAAGCTAGAAGGACTTTAAAAGCATAGGTGAAAACTACACATGAGGAAAGCACTGCCTTCAAAGCACTGCCTTCAAAGAGACAAAGAGAATTCCTTAGCAAATCTGAGCCAACTGATTTTTTTTTCTAGGAATTTGGAATAAAACTGGAAAGGACTTTACCTAGTTCAGTTCAGTTTGGTTTAATCTCAGTATTTAAATCAGTATCTGCAAAGTGACTATCTTTGAGTCCCCCTTGCAATACAGGGAAGCTGGACTGTAGGAAAATATGAAGAATGAAATCCGAAAGGGTCCTACTGTCTGGCCCAGATGGTTCTTCATTCAGTTCTTGGTCTCTGTCCCTTTCTGAGGTCTCTGCATTCTTGAACATATGATTTATGATGTAACCCTGCATGCTGGCTGTAGTGTATTTCTGTTAGTTTCAACTGAATAATTACAAAAAATAATTTTTTTGTGGTTCTTATTGTGCATATATTATTTTTATGATTAAAATGATTGAGATGAACGGTTGTCACTTCAGTGTGTGAAACGGAATGGAAAAGCTGAACTTTTCCAGGCTCTCTGCCATTTTTCCATGAACCTATGCTTCATCTTGATGTTATTTGGATCCATAAAGTTTTTTATAGAAAAGATATATTATTTGAGCAATCTATTATTTTAGGTATCATTGAAACAATTTTAAAGATTTTCTTGAATGGTCGTGTATTAAAATGAATGGAACTTAGTTTAATAAGATGATTATAGCTTTTGTTTAAATAAAATATAAGAATGTAAGGAAAGACACATGAATATTAAATATGTAGAATGTTTCATCTTATTCAGGTGTGATATATTTGAATATTGTCATTTGCCTGACATTATTGGGTAATTTCACAAATCATCTCATGTAAATAAAAATTTCTAGTTAACTGAAGCATGTAACTAAATGACAGTAAAAATCATCCGCTTTGAAGGAATATTTTCTTAGATTTATTTCATTCCAACTTTCTTTCTTTTAAAACATGTTTTTTTCCTCCAATTTTAAGAGCAATACCTGTTCATTAAAGAAGACTCTATTGTAAAATAAAGTAAGAAGAAAAAAATTAAAATCACTTATATGATCTCAATTTCAGAAATAAGCACTGTTAATAACGTTTGGAGCATGGTTTTCATTTATAACATTCTGTGTGTGTGCATGAATGTGTGTGTGGTTATGTGCTGGTGTTGGCTGGCACTAAAACCTCCAAGAAGAAGTCACACTCTTCTCCCTGAATAAAACTGGGTACCACGTGGATACAGGGCCAAGAGAGCTCCCTGTTAGTGTCATGGTAGTAGAACATCTTGGTATAGATTTATCCAAAATGCAGGGGGGTTTTTTTTGTTTTTTTTTTTTTTAGGAAAAGGGAGCAGGAATTTTTGTTTTAAACTGGTGGTGCTTGATGGACCTCTATTCATGACCCTAAGCATTTCAGTAAAGTCTACTCACAAATGCTTTGTGAGGGTGGACTTTCACATCTGGCTCTCTGCTAGGTGGACAGAGATGCAACACTGAATGCAGAAATCTTTGGGACTTTCCAAACCATGGAAACGGTGATTCAAGGAACTTCTATCTAGACCTTAGAGACTAGGGAGACTGCAGGTGAGATATGAGATATATGTGTTTGTTGAGCATTGCTATGTACCTGGCAGTCTGCTAAACAGTTTACATGAATTATCTCACTTGATTTCCATAATAATCCAATGTGGTTAGTGGTAGACGTGGAATTCAATTATTAATCAGTCTGTCTCTTACTCTCTATTTATCCATACGTATGTCACAAAGAATATACTGTTCTATTTTTTCTTAATAATGTTGAAACAAGTTTGATATATTCATATAATTTTTTTGAAAATATGATTATTCCTTTCTACATAGTATATTGGTAAAATATGATTTTTAAATTCAAGTGTTGCATATTTAAGTATTTTTTTGCTGCCATAAATAATAGTGTAATAAATACCCTAACATCATAATGAATTGAGCAGATTTTATTGTCAAACTATACAATCTTTAGTGTATTGTGTACAATGACTTATTCTTTAGTAGTCATGTAATTTGTAGCAACTCTCCTAGCCTCTTTGAATCTCAGTGTCTTTATCTTTAAAATGGGAAAAATAATTTTATAATAAAATTGTTAGGTACTATTTCCAAAATACTAAGCTGGATATGCTGGAGTATTCAACAAATAGCATCTACTTTTGTATTAAAATTATAAATATATTTATTTACATTACATTTTAGTATGTCTTTATGCAAATTTCAGATTTTTTTAAAAAAGAAAATTCTGACAAGTGGAAGTTCTTAATGTAGGTTTTAGTCTGTATTACAAAATATTCTCAAAAAAATTGAGAAAATTAATGCCACCATTGATGATATTTGAGGAGGACTTATTTTCTAAATGCTTGATAAAGTTGGGTGTCATTATTTAAAAAGGTACTTTCTGACAAGTGTATAGTATTTTACCTTTTTAATATTTAATTTATTTTACCTATTTAATATTTATTTTACCTATTTAATATAAGCTTGAAAATATTCTATATATCTGTTGACATTCATATTTTTTATTTTATGGAATGACTTTATATTTTGGTTTAAAATTTGGTTTGGTTAAATTTGGTTTATTTTTTCATATTGATTTGTAATTTAACTTTGTATTTATTCCCAGTCATATATAGTGAAATGGTTTTTCCTAGCTGTCATTTGCTTGTCAATTTTGTTTTCATACAGAAAGTTAAAATATTTTTCAGACCTACTTTTGTCTTTAAAATTTTTTTTCTTTGTTTTTATGCTTAGCTACATCTCCTTTGGCCAAATAAATACATAAATATATAAATAAATAAGCGTATACAGTATCTTTAGCATGCCTTCAGATTTTACATGTCAATATTTACTATTTTGTATGCTAAGTTAAATAATGGTCCCTGAAAATATCCAGATCCTATTTCCTGGAACCTTTGAATATTATCTTCTGTGAAAAATGTGTGTTTTGGAGATGTGATTAAATGAAGGGTTTTGAGATGTGGAGATTATCTTGGAATATCCGTGTGGCTCTGTCATCACAAGTGTCCTGGTAAGAGGGATGCAGGAGGAGAATGCATGTGAAGATGGAGCAGGGAGTGATTTGAAGATGCTAGGCTGCTGGGCTTGAAGATGGAGGAAGGGGCCAAGTACTGAAGAATGCAAGGAATGGAGCTCTGGAAGCCTGAGAAGGCAGAGAAATGGATTTTACTCTAGAGCCTCCAGAAGAAGCCTGGCCCTGTGAACACCTTAATTTCGGCCTAGTGAATCTAATTTTTCCTTCTGACATCCAGAATTGGGAGAGAATAAATGCCTGCTGTTGTAAGCCACTGACTTTGCAGTAATTTATTACAGCATCCATAGAAAACTAATATATATTGATAATGTGTTGTGAGAGTCGATAAAATGCAGGGACTTAATTTTATTTTTTCAAATAACCAAATGATCAAGCACCATTTACTGTGTAATCCAAAAGTTTCAAACTGACCTGAAATGTCATCCTTATCTTGTACTAAATCCCTACGTATAATTCATTTCTTTGTTCTCTTTTTTTGATAGGGATATAAATTTTGGATCAGGAATAGAGTTGAATATTTTTATTTTATAAATTGTAACATCTGGTAAGAAGGCACCTACTTCCTGCTTACCTTTCTCCTACTGCCAGTATGCCTTTGCATTTTTTATTAGCCTCGAACATTAATACTACTTCGAGATGAATGTTAAAACGTATTTGCCTTTTGAAGAAACAAGTTCCTGAAATTAAGATATACATTTTTCCCTATTCCTTCAATTTCTACTTTTATTATTTCATATTTCCATCTTTTCTTAGAAATCTTAAGTGCTGTTTTTATTTTACATGTAGTAGATTTACTTTTATCTTTCACTATTTAATAAACTTTTTAAGTCGATAAAATATATGTCAGTATGGGTATGATTCATTATTTAAAGTGTTATTTTGGTTTCTTTTCATCATTTTAAAATAGTTTCATATTAAATTTTTGATTTCCTCTTTGCCTCAAGCTCTTTTTTTATATTTAAAAATATATTTATGTAAATCTTGATTTCTAATGATCAATTTTTGCTATTAGCATATATTTGTTTATCCACTATACTAGCAAATATGGTTTCTATAAATTTTACTTTTCTGAAATCTAATTTTTATGGAATTTAATGTATAGTCAATTTTAATAAATGTTCCATAAAACATATACAAAAAATAAAATAATATTCTCTCTGTAGCATAGTTAATTTTATATCTTAAACAAAATTTAAATCCCATATATTATTTTTAATGATTTTTTATTACTTATTAGTACTTATTACTTTAATTATACTCTTACTTTTAATGATACTCTTGTATAAACCAAGGGTAATATTTTAAAACTCTATAATTTTTATAGTTTTTAATTATATGTGGGATTTGATATTATATTAGTTCATGGATAAACATTATAGATTTAAATATATTTAAATATTAATTATGAACTCAGTTATTATAAAGCCAGTTCGTTTATTTTTTTTCAATCTAGTTGCTTGTTTTATACAAAATCAATATATACCTGCTATTTTGTTTGTTCCTTTCTTAAATAGATGCTCAACCTCTTGGTTGAAACCATTGCTATGTTTCTTTTAGATTTGTCTCTTCTTTCTCCCTCATAAGGACAAAGAAGAAACCTGTAGCTTGTACTTGTAAGAAGGTGAAATTTCAATAGACAAACTTGGAGAAAAGCACATTTAATGTATAAAGTCAATAATATTTTTAAAAAAGAATGAGAAGGAGGAGTAGGGGGAGGTGGAAGAGGAAATGGACACTATTTAGCAATGAACGGGTAGTTTAAAATTCTCTGTGGCTTTGTAATCATGTATACTCATTTCTCCCCTCGTCTGCATTATTTAATTCATTTTACCATGTTTAGACTTGAGATGTTTCTCTCACTCTCTTTTTTTAGCTTCTTGAGTTAAAGCTTAGCTTATTTGTGTTTAGTTTTCTTGTTTTATAATAAATGTCTTCAAAGCTATGAAATTTTCTTTCCATACTTTAGTTACATCCCACACATTTTCATAATTTTTTATTTGGAAATAATTTGAACTTATGGAAAAGTTTAAAAATAAACATAATACAAAAAAGACACATATATTCTTTACACAAATTTACGTATTGTTAATAGGGACACAAACATATAAGTATATGCAAATGTGTGTGTATTATACACACTTGACTTTTGAACAACGTGACGGTTGGGGCACCCACCCCCAACTCTGTTAAAAATCTGAGTATGACTTTTAACTCCCCCCCAAAATGATTAACACATATTTTATATGTTATATGCATTATATCCTATATTCTTACAATAAAGTAAGAGAAAAAATGTTATTAGGAAAATCATAGAGAAAATACGTTTACCGCATTGTACTGTGTTTCTCGATACTGTAAGCTTACATTGTCTGTTTACAAGATGAATTGTCTGTCTGAAACAGTGAGCAACTGTGGCTGCAGACCTCAAACTATGGAACATATCAAACTATCCAAATTTTCCCTGTAATGTCATGACATTTCTATGCTTATTGAGAGCACTTCCAGCATTACCATTGGCATGGGTACGCTGGCGTTATTCAGGGTTTATAGTATTCACTGAACATAATGGAGAATCGTGAATAATCTCTTTACTGCAATAGGCAATTTAGTGGAGAGTTGTGCTGTTCAGGTAGAGATGATTAGAATCACATGTCGCTTCAAGTGAACACTCACAACACTTGAGCTCACCGTATTAGCAGGAGGAGGTGGCTATGAAATTATTACAGTGGATTAGTATGCACTATCATCAATTTTATGCAGTTATGATTTAATACAGCATTTTCAGGTTTGTTTACATTTCTCTTCACTGCAAATGGAGCTATGTATACTCTGTGTTTGTGTGTGTAAGTTTTGATACATTTTAATTTTTATCATAGATGTACATATTTTTTATTGTAGTAAATGATAAAATAGACTAGTATTTACATATATTTTAGGCATTCGCAACATGCCTAAATTGTTCCTTTTTTTTGATATTTCAAGACTATGTGGTTCATCTGCAAGATTTTTCAAACTGTTACAAATCACCAAAAAATTTTCCAATATGATTATTTAAAAAATTTACATATAATGGACCTGCGTAGTTCAAAATCATATTGTTCAAAGGTCAGCTGAACTTCTTTTCTGAAGCAAAATGCATAAATCATGACTTTTTGCTCCTAATTACTTCAGTGCATAGTTTCTAAGAATGAGCTAACATACATACACCATGTAAATCAATATCTGGTTTACAAAAAAATGTTCCTTATACCTTCTTAGAAAAACTTGTTTGCCAAAAGGACGAAAGCTTCAGCATGATTTCATATAGAGATAGGGATCTGGGAACTGTTCATATCAAAATCTTAGTTAGAGCAATGGCAAAAAAAGCACTGGCCCCAAAGAGAAAGTTGACAGAACAGAGTTGAGTAATAAGGGTTGAATATAAAGAATACTTACGTTTAGGATCAGGGATATAAGGCAGAAAACATGCAATACTGAACATAATCATAGGAGCATAATGTTTCAAAAAATAGTGCAAAATAGTATTTGGACAAAGGAAGCTTAATTTTTGAAGAGGTTAAATTCTGTAGAGTGGGCATTGATAGAACTAGAATGGCAAAGGATTAAGGAGTAAAGATGCAGAAAAAGCTTTGTAGAGTATGCTTTCAATGAATATGGCAATAAAAAACCTAGCAGAGCAGCTTAAGAGAGTACAGGTTATAGAGGATATTTGATTGTTCATAGGTTGGGGAAATTTTGGATATGTATAGTCATGTGTATAGACGGAGGAGGAGGAGAAACTTAAGGTTAAGGAGGGAGTACAGATAATTAAAGAAAAGCATCTTCAAGTATGAATGAAAACATGAGCTCATTTGAAGAGTCAGCCTTGGATGAAGGGAATAATTTTTTCTTGATGGCATGAAGAACACCAGAGGAAATGGATGGACGAGTGTTCAGAGCATTTTGATGTTTTTAGAACACTGAAGGGCTCATGTTAAATGGTTTTAGTAAAGGTAGGCTAATCTGTAGAGAATTAAAAGGGTAGAGAAAGTCCAGCTTGATATTTGTGAAAACTGGAAAAATTTTTAGAATATGGGCTTTGGGGAAAAGTAGTAGGTTTTAACTTGGGATAAGTAGAAGAATTGTTCAGAAGAAATGAGGGTCTCAGTCAGTGTGTAATGGAACAAAGTGATCCCGTTTTATGCTTTTCTCCAGAACTACTTGGCAACTGGAAAATAGGAGGAAATTGGATGATTTGGTTTATTTAAAACTAATGTTAAATGGGAGGATATTCTTAAACCATATATTGAAATGCTTAAAATAAATTTTGCATTTATTTTGGGTGAGTGAAGTGGAAGGCTGAGAAAGTTTGACCAAGCATCCAAACTTATTTAACTTACACAAACATATGTTGAGAAACTAAGAAGGAAAATATATAGTTTGACAAAATATGCACCATAAACGGAAAAGATATTGACCAACACATTTCTTATATTAAACATGAGGCTTTTAAGAAGGAATTTTCTTTCCTTGTAAAATTACAAAATTCTACAGAGTTAAACAACCAAATAAAAATTTACCCACAAATAAAGTCTGTTTTCAAACTGGGGACATTAGAATACAAACAAGGTGTCACCACAGGTGAAACTCTCCTTGCATCACGATGTTAGAGTAACTATAAAGTTGAATAGTAAATTAGAGCACTTGATCAGCCATACTCTATGTATGTATCACTTAAACACACCAAAAAAGTAATATAAAGGATATATTATGACATAACGAAAATGTAGCATTGGCATTGTTACTAGCACCTTTAGTACATATGGAAATATACAGTAGGTGTAGAGATCCATGAGTTAAAGTAACTAGTAGTTTGTAACTTGTTTCTGTTTTTTAAGTTAAATTAGGGGAAAAATATCTCTAAAATAAGATTTGGCTCCAAATCCAAATGATAAACTTTGACTAAAGCCAGCCTATTTTGATGAATCATATAATTGATGCCTTCTTAGCATTTACATATGTGGGTTTTACTATGCTCATTTTCACTTATTCATGTGTTGTGCTGTGACTTTCCTGGTTACTTTTTCTTGCCTGCAGACTCTTCCCACCTCCAGTTCATCCTCCATACTGCTTTAGTGTTCTAATTCTGAAAGATGAACTTTTGTCCTGTCACTATGGGTACTTTAAAATAACTCTTGGTACCCCCTCCCCCTCATCTAGAGCACAGAATTCAAATTTTCAGTTGGGATATTCACAATCTGACATTATCTGTTCTCAACTGTCTCAAACAAATTTGTCAGCCCCATTCTCTCTCAAAGTATCCTCCATTCCACTCCCTCTCTGCTTGAGCCATACTGAGTTACTTACCATTTGCATAATATATCATACTCATGGGCACACTGTTCTCTCATACTCATGGGCACACTGTTCTCTCTATGAAACACCCTTTTTCCGCCACATCATCTGGAAATCTCAGTCTTTAAAATCTACTCAGCCCAAATATTACCCTTTCTGAAGCCTCCCCTGACAAAACAAAATGATTTGCCTTCTCTGTAACTCTGCACAGTCTTGCATGTGCCTCAATGAGAACACAGTTTACATTGCATTATGGTTATCTTTACAGAAGCCTGCCATTTCATTTTACCTAACTTTAACCAAACACCTATTATATGCCAGTCATTGTTCCAGGTCTGGAGAGCCAGACCAAGACCTAGTCTTTGACCCTTGCCTCATGCCTCATAATTCTCTTACTAGAATTCAAACTTCTCAAGTTACTGAGCCTGTGCCCCAAAAAATGTGGACTACTTGCCATGAATGTTGATCCTCACCTTTTCACCTCTTCTACTCTACTCTTTCAACTTCCTCTCCCTGGAATGCCTTTCCTTTCTTCTCATTGAAAGGCTATATTAAGTCTTAGGTACTAATTCAAATTCTACCTCCTACTTGGAACCGTAGTCTCAAATCTGATATGGGGTCTTCTTTGTTTGAATTCTAACATTTTTTTGTACCTCCTGTATGTTACTTACTTAGTATGCTTAACATTCATGAGATTTGTGTTCTGTTTTCTTTTTGTTAAGTCTCTAGTTTATATATGGATTTTTCCCAAAATGTTATACATAGCAAATAATCCATGGACATTTGTTTAATCCAATAGAACAGCTTAACTCATAGTAGGAAGGCCCTCACCCCCCTTTCCCAAAACATCACTTATTCATACTGATTCACATAAGCCATCTGCTAATAGAAAAGTAGCAGGTGTGTTCTATTTGTGAAAAGGTACTGAGTATAATTTATTTCTTCCCTTTTTTTGAAAGATTTTTTTTACATGAAGACTGAAGCATGCTTTGACTTCCCAGACTTGAAATACGTAGCTGCTGATTGTTGTTGATTTCATCCTCAAGTGATTGTTTCTTGATGTAACTGCCTGATTTTATCACTTTATTTTCTCCAGTTTTTAAACCAAATCTTAATTTTTAAGCCTACTAGTGCTACTGTTTTATGCCAATATCATCCTTTATTCATACACAGATGATATTTTAAAAGACAACTTTGTTTTCTTCAATAAAATTCATTTAGAAGAAAATTGGCACATGCATATGTTTTACTTTCAGTATTAAACTTGGCATTACCTCCTGGGGCTGGCATTCCCTACTATGCTTGCCTTGTCATCTGCCATTATGTGCTCTCATAGTACAGCCAACACCTGTGACTACACAAAAGACCATACACAGCAGCTGCAGGACTCAGATGTCCATGCTGAAATAAATTTCTAAAGCTGAAATATTTGGATCTGTGACTGGTTCTCTTTTCTTTTATCCTTTCAGGAACTGTTGGGACTGTCCAGTGCTGTAGAGTGTTATGTGTTAACTGTCTGGGACCTGCTTACTCTACTATTTTCTTTGGTTGACTGTGATTCAAATTAAAGGGAGAGGTCCTCATCGGCAGCATAATGTTGTGGTTAAGGGCACAGATTTTTAATCCAAACTGCCTGCACTTGAAGCCTGGATCTGCCACTCCCTGTGTAATGTTGGATGAGTTTTTTTAACCTCTATGGGTCCCAGTTTTCTCATCTGAAAAACGGAAATAATACTACCTACCTCATTAGAATGCTACAAAGATTAAAATCATTTATATGTGTAAAACTTTTAAAACTATACTGCACATTGGAAATACTATATAAGTGTTTGCTATTATTATGAGATTATAAATTCTTGAAGAACCTCGAATATTACTTAAAAGCAACTTTTTCATAGTATCTATGATCAGTCTTTTCCCTGCTCAGTTTTTTTATTTCTGTTTGCATTTTGTGGCATATGATTCTTATTTCTCCAAAACATGCATAAGGGGTCATCAAAACATACTGGGCTAAACCTGCTAAATTGAGAACAAAACATTCTAGAGGTTTCCCCTCCTTTTTAGGCATCTTTTAATAACATAATAGACACTTCTTATATGGTAACTAATTGTTGTTAAATGCTAAAATAAAACATATATATTTTCCTTGTTCAAGTATAGACAACTTAGTAAATGACAAAAATTCAGATACTCCATGAATTCCATGCATATCCTAGGGACCAAGCATTCCTGATCATTCATTAGCGGGCCTCAGGAGCTCCTGACCACTTTCCCCTGTAACTATTCAGTGATCGAACATGCTCCAGTCCTTTGCTGCTTTCATCATTATTGTTCCCCATTTTTTAATTCACTTATCAAATTTTATTTCACAAAGAGATATGAAACACCTCCTATGTGACAGTTTCAATTCTAGTTCCTGAGAACACAGCAGCAAATAAACAAATCAAATGTCTTGTTGTAACAGAGCCTACCTTAAATAAGTGAAGTGTAATAGAATATAAGGAGATAAAATATGCTACAGGTAAGAATAAAGCAAGAAAGGACAGTAGGGAATATCAGGATGGAGAATGGTGGTGGTCAGAGAGGGCCACATTGAGAAGGTAACATTAAGCAGTCTTGGAGGGGAAGCAGTGAGGTCTTCTTACATGTGTGGCAAGAGTATTCCAGGCAGAGCAAAGAGCATGCACAAAGGCCGTGGGATATGGTGTTCCTGGTTTGCCATCATAAGAACTTTGATTTTACATTGCATAAGCTAGGAAGCCAATGGACAGCTTCAAGCAGAAGGGTAATTTGATGGTCACTGAGTAACTTGCTAACAATCCAGCTTAAAGATGATGGTGCCTCTACCTTTAGTTCACTTCTTAATTGAATTAATAGGTGTGTAAGTTGTCAAACAAAACTAAGCCATATACACAGACCCAGTCAAGATTTTAGAAATAAGTCTAAACTCATTCTAAAGTTAAAAAGTAATGTTACTACATTGCAGTTATTCCAAATTTAATGTCCAAAGCTCATATCAATAACATAAAATGTAAGGTAGTAAAAAAAAAACAAAAATTATGACTTAAGTGAAAATCCATTACTTTATGCAGAGATTTACTTCAACTACCATGCATAGATAAATAGTAGAAAATTCTAAATGCTTGAGATGACTTTGGGGAATAGTTTTCTTCATAGTCATATCTCTTATATGAAAGCAAACAATTGATATTCAGCATAATCCCTAGTTTGATATTTCACACCAGTGACTTTGATCAGGCTTGCAATTCCATGGTAGCCTGAAAAATGGGAAATACCATTCTTTAAATAGAAAGGCTTGAGTTCTATTTATCCAGTAATTGAAAGCAATATTTAATCATTATTGTTAAAGATATGAAAACTAAGGCTTTGTTAGGTCTAGTGTAAATACCTACATTTATATTATGGATTTATAGTACTGTTTCCATGGCGTCCATAGTCACCACCTTGCATAAATCCTGAAAAACTTTACATATGTTTATTGAGTTGCTTTTATGAATAGTTTTGAAAAGGTATTTTCATACTATGCAAATTTCATTTTCTTAGTAATGAAACACAAACCTAATTATCTTTTTCACATAAGACAATTCTATTGAAGTAATCATTTTTTCAATGAAGGTTTTAAGTTAAGGGTTGGCAAGCTCCTCTATGTTAGGAGCTAGGCAGCTAGAAAATACTATAGGCTGTACTATAACTGTTGCAACTACTCAATACTGCTGTAGAAGTGGGAATGTAGCCATAAAAAAATGTAAATAAATGAGCATGGCTCTGTTCCAATAAAACTTTATTTACAAAAAATGCTGTTGGGCAGATTTGGTCCACAGGCTGTAGTTTGCTGACCCCTGTTTTAAAGGTTTGGAATGAAAACCTTCAGACCCGGGAAGATTTGAAGTTTATTGATAAACTTGTCGTTGTGGGTGCCTGAAGGCACAGCCTCAGACTTGGTACTATCTATGGGCTTCAGCATCATCCATTCCACAGTTGTTTCAACTTAGCTGTTCATTTTCTCATCAGTGATTTCAATATACTGGCATCTGGGCTTCTTCAAACTCACTCACTCCGATTCGCTTAAAGTAGAAGACTCTTAAGTACTTTAACGCTTGCTATTGTTGATGCAGTTCTACTGTTGTTACTGTTTAAAGTGTTACTCTATGTCTTTTTAATCTAAATATCTGTGTACAGAATTATAGTTTGGAATAGGAGTATTTCTCTATGTCAGATCAGAAAAACTCTGATTAATTCTGTTCCACTTTATACTTTATATTAATCTGTACTGAGTTCAGCTACTACATAATGGCTTTTGCTAAGTTGGGCTGCTGTTTGAATTCACTTTTTGATATTATACTGCATCAATGCTCCCTTCCCTCTAAGGGCAAATCTTAGACCCCGTATAGACATATGACTGAAGGCATCATTGGTCATACACTTCTGGTCACACGCTACTTGGCTATAGTAACATCTGCGCCGATGGGTAGTGCTGACCTCATGCTGACAACTACATGTCTCTAATTGGTCTCTTGGATCTAGTAAGGGTAAATCTACCTTGTTCCCGTGTTTTTAGACAAGAAACAATAATTTCCAGTCTAGGTGTTGCTAAGAGGACTATTTTTTTAAAAAGTAAAAAATTCCCTTTCTACTGCTTTTTTTTTTTTCCTGTTTATTTTCATAAACTACTTGCCTTTTCCTGGCTACAGTAATGTGAAGGTAACATAAACAATATGGAAGAGGCCGGGCGCGGTGGCTCAAGCCTGTAATCCCAGCACTT
>NW_016813672.1:1216788-1247211 GCF_001698545.2 Rhinopithecus bieti
AAAAAAAAAAAAAAAAAAAAAAAAAAAAAAAAAACAATATGGAAGAACACAACTCACTCTCAAACTTGTCATTCTAGTTCAACAGCCATTTTGACCATTTAAAATCTGCTAACCCTTCAATGTATTATATATAGTTCCTACATAAATCCATACAGATTTCCAGGGTGGGAGTGGGGAGGGGGGTCTCTTTCTAATATAAATTTACTTTAGAAGCGTATTTTTAAGACTGAATAAGCATGTAGACTCTGTGGTTCCTTATACCATTTATTTCATATATAATTGAGTGAAAACAGAAATAATGTAATGTAGGTAATATAAACTTCACAACATGAAATGACTAAAATGATTCAAATAACAAACATGTCAGGTCAAAATGCAAATAGGAATTAACATAATTCATCATGTTTATTATTAAATTACAGAATACTGGCCAACATGGTGAAACCCTGTCTCTAACTCTAAAAACTACAAAAAAATTAGCTGGGTGTGGTAGCAGGCACCTGTAGTCCCAGCTACTCGGGAGGCTGAGGCAGGAGGATGGCTTGAACCTGGGAGGTGGAGGTCGCAGTGAGCTGAGATTGTGCCACTGCATTCCAGCCTGGTGACAGAGTGAGACTCCGTCTCAAGAAACAAAACAAAAACAAAACAAAACAAAATATTAAATTACAGAAAAAATAATCTCTTAGAATGCATCAGTGACAACATTTCAGTGTTACTTTCAGATTCTATGTACTATTTCTGAATTGTCCTTTCAAGATTGTGTTTGGGTATTTTAAGATACTTACAAATAGAAGTGCTTTATAAATGAGTCATAGTTCAAATCTTTTTAAAGTGAGAATTGATAGAAATCTTACATACCCGTTGCTAAAATTCATAAGAGCTAAATGGTTCCCAATGAAGTGACAGAGAATAATGTGTACTCACATCAAATACCCATGGCATGGAATCCTTTTTTGGCAGGGTATCATCTGGAAAGGACGCAAAAGGTCCAGAGAGGAATGTCTCTCACAAAATTCTTTCATCTGCCTTCCAAACGGCAATGACAGACGGTTGTACAGATAGGAGTTAAGCTGTTTTTCTTTTGTAGAGGATGCTTATTTGTTATGATCTTAACCTGGCGTCTATCAAAACAGAATGAAACCCTTAAAAGAAACCTTGGAAAAGGGTAAGGATGTAGTCTTTTTTATGCTTATGACTCCTGTCTTAAGATACTAAAATCTTTGCATTTGTTACCAGACGGTAGACATTATCATATGAAGGAAAAAAACAATAAAAATCTTTAGGGCTATCGTCATCAGTTCAATCGATCTTTTCTATTCTGCCATGAATAGCTGAGTCGATTTACATTACAGACTTTAAAAAAAATAGCTTAAATAAATACACAGTGGTACAGAGCCAACACAGAACCCTAATGAAATCTTAGTGAAACACTGTCATCACACTCACATCGCCAACTTCCATGTCCATACGCATCCCATGTGCCAAAGGTTTTAATCAAACCAGACTTCTTATCCTCTGCAAAACTCCATGAACTTTTTCACTTCCTTGCTTTGGTTTGTGCCACTTGCGAGTGCTCTCTCCTCTCACTCCCATTTCTTCTAGAAAATTGTATTTCTTAAGACCCTTCTTTTCCTTCCTCAAACAGTATTAAACTCTCTTACACTTTGAACCTAATATTTACCCATGCTATATTTTTATTTTGTATCTCTTACTCAACTTAGTTTAGCACCACGTATAAACCAACCAAGCACTGAAATATGACTCCTCAATATGATTCAACAATCGCAACTCTGTCATTGATCTCTGAAACCTCTTTGCACAATTTTGCTATTGTATAATCTGTTAAGATGCATTAAACAGTTGATCTATGTATTAGCCTGTTTTCATGCTGCTAATAAAGACGTACCCCAGACTGGGTAATTTGTAAAGGAAAGGGGTTTAATTGACTCACAGTTCCACATGGCTGGAGAGGCCTCACAATCATGGCAGAAAAGCAAGGGACGTCTTACATGGCAGGAGGCTAGAGAGCATGGGCAGGGGAACTTCCCTTTATAAAACCATCAAGTCTCGCGAGACTTATTCACTCTCTAAGAACAGCACGGGGAAAACCCATCCCCATGATTCAAACCAGGTCCCTTCCATGACATGAGAGGCTTATTAAATTTCAAGGTGAGATTTGAGTGGGGACACCAAACCAAACCATATCAATCTATGACACACAAAAAATGCTCAAAACAAACAAAAACATCAGTGGCAAGTAAATATTTCCAAAACAGATAACTACTATAAAGGATAGAGATTTGGCTAATGTTGTGCTGGGTTAGAAGGATATTGTAATCACTCATTAATTAGAGGCAAAACCATTGAGAAAACAATTGTCAGAAACGTTATTACCTGACTCCAAACAAAATGTATCAATTTATAGTTTAACTATTAAGACTTCTCAGGCCGGGTGTGGTGGCTCACGCCTGTAATCCCAGTGCTTTGGGAGGCCGAGGTGGGCAGATCACTTGAGATCAGGAGTTTGAGACCAGCCTGGCCAACATGGTGAAACCTCGATTCTACTAAAATGCAAAATTAGCCAGGCATGGTGGCGGGTGCCTGTAATCCCAGCTACTCCCGAGGCTGAGGCATGAGAATCGCCTAAACCCACGAGGCAGAGGTTGCAGTGAGCCCAGATCACACAACTGCACTTCAGCTTGGGCAATAGAGTGAGACTGAGTCTCAAAAAAANCAAACAAAAACATCAGTGGCAAGTAAATATTTCCAAAACAGATAACTACTATAAAGGATAGAGATTTGGCTAATGTTGTGCTGGGTTAGAAGGATATTGTAATCACTCATTAATTAGAGGCAAAACCATTGAGAAAACAATTGTCAGAAACGTTATTACCTGACTCCAAACAAAAATGTATCAATTTATAGTTTAACTATTAAGACTTCTCAGGCCGGGTGTGGTGGCTCACGCCTGTAATCCCAGTGCTTTGGGAGGCCGAGGTGGGCAGATCACTTGAGATCAGGAGTTTGAGACCAGCCTGGCCAACATGGTGAAACCTCGATTCTACTAAAATGCAAAATTAGCCAGGCATGGTGGCGGGTGCCTGTAATCCCAGCTACTCCCGAGGCTGAGGCATGAGAATCGCCTAAACCCACGAGGCAGAGGTTGCAGTGAGCCCAGATCACACAACTGCACTTCAGCTTGGGCAATAGAGTGAGACTGAGTCTCAAAAAAAAAAAAAAAAAAAAAAAATTAAGACTCCTCAAAAGATTATGAGCAAAAGATATCTTGGGGGTTGTGTATGTGCTCACACATGGGTAGTAACACTATCCATATAATTAGGAAATTGCTTCTAACACATTAGTGAATTTTTAATTAACACAGGTTAACCTTTTAAATAATCACACAATATTTAAAGAATGTAGCATTCTTTTATGGAAATCTGTACACATATTGAAAACTATTGCTGATGGGCAAAATCTGGCCCACCGCCTGTCTTTATATAAAATGTAAACTATGAATTGTTTTTACATTTCTTAATGTTTGGGGCAGCAGAGTGGGACAAAAGAAGAGTAGCATTTTTTTCCACATAAATATTATTTGGATTTCAAATTTTAGTATTGATAAATAGAGTTTTATCAGAACACAGGCCTTTTCATTTATTTATGTGTTGTCAGTGGCTACTTTTCACTGCCACATTGGAGTTGAGTTGAGTTGGGTTGAAAGAGGTAATTGAGTCCTAGCTCTGTCACTGACGGCTATGTGAGTTTGGGTAAATTATTTAAACTCTCCAAGTGTTTAAACTCAAGAATAATACAGGATAATAATTATATTTTCCTTTAAAGTTTTTGGAAAATTAAATATGTTAACAGACATGATAAAGTAGTTAGTGCATAATGGCAGTTGTGGCACCAAAAAGATATGCCTAAAACATAAGGATGCAGGAAAATTGAAAATAAAAAATGTCAAAAGATACACTTTTTACAAATAGGGCATGAGCCAAAAGAAAACTTCTATGTTAGTGGAAGAAAAAACGGACCTCAATACAAAAAGCATGACAAATGAGAGAGGCGTTCATTACCTAATCTAAAAATGGTTCAATTTACCTGGAAGATGTTAAAAATTCCAAAATATTTTGTATCAAAGTATATCTCATACTAAGTAAAAAATTATAGAATTAGAGTAAGAAATTGACAAATGTGACCAAGATGGGAGATTTCCTTGTACTTTTCTCAGTTAGGTCAAGCAGTCAGAAATTTAATAAAGATGCGGAATATTTGAACAAATGTAACCTCTGACATAGGTCTTGCACTGTATTTCAAACTTAATAGTGCATTATGATTATATAGAACCTTGCAGCTAAAAATCAGAAATAAATATTCTTCTAAAGCCCTATGAAATATTGTTAAAATTGAGCATGTACTCAAACGTGAAAAAAAATCCCAAAGAGTTTCAAAGGATTAATATCAGAGAACACGTTTTCTGGCCAGAATCTATTGAGTACTTCACAACAATGCATGCTACATACCTTACCAAACATGACAGAAAGAGAAGTGAAAAAAAGACATGAATAGGCCTTAGAATCATGAAAGAAATCAAAGCATTGGTTAAAAAGCTTTTACAGAGCTTATGCACAAATATTTTAAGGCGTAGTCTACTGAACTTTTGAGAAGAAACTAATTTAAACATCATGTAAACGCATCCAGAAAACAGAAAAGTATGTCATATTCTGCATCATATTCTAGAAAGTCAATATAACCTTGCTACAAAATTGTCAAGTACGTTGGGATAAATATAAATTATAGGTCACTAAGGAACAACATTCCAAGAAAAAATTATTAGCAGATAGTTCACTGTGGCAAGTGCATAGAAGTTGGATTTAAGGAGGGCAGTACTGGGGCCAAGGAGAAAAGTTGGTTGTTGTGGGAGAGTGAAGAATCCCAGAACAAGGGCAGCAGTAGTTAGAATGCAGAGGAGGAAATGCATTTAGGATATTTTTGGGTGATACACATTTGGCAGGATTAATGATTGGTTAGATATGATTACATGAAGGGAAAACATGGAGTAAAGAAGGCTCCTGTATTTCTAGCATGTGTCACCCTCTAGGATAGAAAATGAACCAAAAGAAGCAAGGAAGCAGTGAACCAAAAGAAGCATTAATTCACTCTTGAAATAATGAGTTTTGAGATACAAATGGGATATTTAACAGTTACTATGTAAATGAGTCTGGCTCAGGGGAGAGGAATGAGTTCTAAATACAGATTTTGAAGTCATTGTTATATAAGTGGAATTGAGACCATATGATTTGTTCATTCATATTTATTAAGTGTGACTGTATGGGGGCACCATTCTTGTTCAAGGAGCAAGACAAAGTCCCTATTGTGATAAATCTTAAAAGAGCCTGATGATGAAGATATAATTAAACATATAGTTAGAATAAAGTATTTGACAGAGATAATATAGATGCTATGGGAATGCACAGAAGGGGATTTAACTCACTTGAAGGTAAATGTGTGATAGAAGACTTCCAGAGGAAGTTATGCTCAGACCCAAATGGTGAATAAGAGTTACCCAAGAAAAAGGTTGAAGGAATGACATTTGCAAAGCTGTCAAGGCAAGAGAAAGAATTTAGTATTCACAAATCTTTGGAAAAACCATTTTCCCTGGATCTTGGTATTTCAGGGGAAGTGGACTATGAAAAGAGATGGAAGAAACAATCAGGAGACAGATTGTGGAGCATCTTTTAAATTTGGACTTTATATGAAGAGTAATGAGAACTCATGAAATCATTCTAATTAAGAATGTGACATATGTAGTTTGTATTGAAGAAGTTTACAGAGTCAAAGTAGCCAAGGACAGAACTCAAGTAAATGTCAGCATTTTAGGGGCAATTAGAGCAAGGGATGTCTATGAAGGAAAAAGAAAATAAGCTATCACAAATTTATATTTTGATTTGTTTTTTCATGAATTTAGCAGTAGTAATCAGAAATGCACATGAAGGTTTAAATCTCATAATATAAAATATTAACCAAACACCTTGATTCATGATCAAGGATATTAAAATGATAAATATTTATTAGTTTAAGAATAAATTAATAACATAATGATGATGGTAATAAAAGAATAATAGTTATAATTTAATATAATAATGCCAGGAACTTATAAGGACTTTATATAAAACACATAGCGACCCAGTAGATTTGATTATTAATGCTATTTTTTCAGTCTAGAAAGCTGAGATCTCATGATGTTAGGGAAATTATCCAAGGTCAAACATGTAATAAGCTGTAAAGCTCGTATTTGAATTCAGGCACTTAACATTGCGATATTATGACTGTCCTCTACTGACAACATCTGTGCTAT
The DNA here is from genome assembly GCF_001698545.2 of Rhinopithecus bieti. Classification (NCBI taxonomy): domain Eukaryota; kingdom Metazoa; phylum Chordata; class Mammalia; order Primates; family Cercopithecidae; genus Rhinopithecus; species Rhinopithecus bieti. The sequence continues at coordinate 1,223,150 of NW_016813672.1, forward strand.
AGAACTGAAAATTTCTATTTGATATAAAATAGAAAATTTCCATTTAACAATCAAAATATTGGCAGGTATGTCACAAGTCCAACTATAAGGAATTTATACATTGTATCTGAGAACTCTCTTCCACTGCAACAAATGGGAAGTTACTACTTTCCATAGTTCTGATACAATACCTGTTATAACATGATGAATAAATTATAAAGCATATCTGTTAAGTAAACCAGACTTTTGGCATAGATTTCATACTGTATTTCAACCTTAATTGTACATTATCAGTTGTATACATTTGTTTCTTTTTTGTAGTAAAAGGTAAAATTCATTGAAGGAACTTTTCTTGAGGCAAGGTGTTCCATCAGAGCTTTAAAAAGATCTTTTCCTCCATACCTTCAGATAAATGACATTTAAAAAATACATTGTCAGGAAATCATAATTCATTTGCAAGTTTGTTGCTTTAAGGAAGTTGTGGGTCACTGTAAACATGGAACCAGTAAGAAAACCTACACAGCCTTATTTTCATATAGGAAAATTGCTAAACTATTATAACCATGTGTCATCAGTCTAAAGATTTTTTTTTTATTATTATACTTTAAGTTCTAGGGTACATGTGCATAATGTGCAGGTTTGTTACATATATATACTTGTGCCATGTTGGTGTGCTGCACCCATCAACTAGTCAGCACCCATCAACTCGTCATTTACATCAGGTATAACTCCCAATGCAATCCCTCCTCCCTCCCTCCTCCCCATGATAGGCCCCGATGTGTGATGTTCCCCTTCCCGAGTCCAAGTGATCTCATTGTTCAGTTCCCATGTTCGAGGACTAAGGAAAGAGAACATGTTCCTTAAAAATCTTTAGAGAAGACAAAACAGTCTAAAGATTTTTAAGGAACATGTTCTTTTTCCTTAGTCCTCGAACATGGTTGACTAACTCAACTGAAAATTTCTGCATATACTCAGGGCTCTATAAACGCAAAAAAAAAATTAAGCGATGGGGGTCTCCCTCTGTCACCCAGGCTGAAATGCAGTGGTCTAATCATAGCTCATTGCAGCCTTGAACTCCTGGGTTAAGAGATCCTCCCACCTCAGCCTCCAGAGTATCTAGGACTACAGGTGCACACCACCATGTTCAGCTGGTTTTTATATTGTTTGTAGAGACAGTCTTGCTATGTTGTCCAGGTTAGTCCTAAACTGCTGGCCTTGAGTGATCCTCCCACTTTGTCCTCCTAAAGTATCAGAATTACATGCGAGAGCCACCAGACCCAGCCAAAAAATTTCAAAAATTTCATTAAAACAATCACCATGGGAAAAAATCAGAGCTTTTGGACTTCTATACTCTTATTTTGTAATCTGTTTGTTGGAATTTTGAATTTCCATGGAGTAGGGCACCATCACCTTTCCAGTGAGCAGGGCCTCCAGAGGTCTTATTCAGATCTGCTCTCACCTCATATTCAGTGCCTGAATACTGACAATGGGAAGGAATCAGGAAAGGAAGAACAGCACCCAGTTGATGTGTCAGTCAACAGTGTGTGTCCAGAACCTAGTAAGTGATGACAACGAAACTGACCCATATAAATATTCATGGAGGACTGCATATTTATGTCCCTGCCATCCCATTCAGGCCTCTTTAACCCTTCGAATGAACTGCTGGCACCTGGAAACCCTCTGCAGGCTTCTGTATTTCATCTCTACGATTTCTCCATTCTGTCAACCCACTGTTTATTTTGCTGCTAGTTGCTCTGCTCTCTTCTTCATTTGACTACCCTTGTTTTAGTTTCATCTCAATATTATTTGCTCAGCACCCCTGTTCCGATTCATTCACCTTGTTAGATTTCAGTACTCCTTCAGGATGACTTCCAGCATCTGTCCTCAAATCCTTCACTCTGTAACTAGGGACAGTGGGAGGTGAGGGGTAGGCACTCCCTTTGCCTCTTCTCACCAAGGAAAAGGAGCCGGACACATAACCCTCTTTATAAAGACAGCCATTTATGTGCCTTTATCCCATTCACTCACCCCTTAGTTCATTTCTCCACTTTCTAATCCTAAGTAGTAACAGCCCGTGGAATCTGGGTTAATGAAGGCAAGTAATAAGTGTTGCGGTGACTCCAAAGGAGATGCTCTGAAGAGAGTTGAACTCCCTTGCCTAATTCTGATTGTTATTTCTCCCTCAGTTACAAGTGAGAATCTTCATAGGAAGCTCAATTGTTATTTTTATACTTGTATCTCCTTTTGCTCTCCCACTGGCCTGGCTCCAGCAGGAAGGCAGGAATGTATGCTCCAAAGACGCTGTTAGCTGTTCTCCTTCTCCTGCTGGAGTGGATGATCCTCATACTTGGTAGTTGGCAACAGGTAAATACTGACTGTCAGTCTGGCTATAAATGTAATAAGAGTTTGTAAGCAAGTATATCTGGATGACTGCTAAAAATTATTCTAAATCCTGATGAGACTTTTTTCCAGAGTCTTCATAAACGATTTACAAAAAGGAAACTCCTCTTCATCCCAGTGACAGTTTTAGACTTGAAGTTTTGTTTTGTTTTGTGTTTTTTTGGGGGCGGGGGGCATTTGTTAGGAAATACGTTTTTTCCCTGAGTTGTTAAAATGGGGTTTAGTACTGTCAAATATTAAAGATAAATCTCTTCTTGGGATCATATGAGCTTGGAACCTGACAGATTCTTACTTTTTCTAAAGTTGTATGTAAACTAACTCTTTTGCTATTCTAGTTTTGCTTTTAACAAGAAAAAATGAACCATGGGAATTTTAAGAAGTAAAATCAGTGGTAGATTTGTGTTGGTGGAATGTGGTAATTAGGAATCAGAGATGGGGAGAAATTAGGAAAAGAATGGTGCTTGTGATCTGCAGTCCAGACACCGAACATTTTTCTGTGGATGGCTCCCAATCCACTTGACAGGTATACAGTTACCCCTGACCTTCCCGATTCTACCTCTATCTGAAAGACATTTTTAAAAAGCAGTTGGTATCTGTAATTTTAATTCGTTGTGAACTGATGTCAATATGCTGTATTCCTTGGAGATAACTGCTTTGTCATCCTCCTATATTACTTATGAATTAGGGTTTAAGGGTTTTGAGGCATCTTATTAGTCTCCAGAGAAACAGAAGCAATAGAATATATACAGATACATACAGAGAGATTTATTATAAGAAATTGGCTCATGCAGTTATGGAGACTGAGAAATCCAATAATCAGTAGGATCAGTAGAACCAGTGGTGAAGTTTTATTCTAAGCCTGAAAGCCTAAGAACCAGAGGAGCCAATGACATAAGTCTTAGTCCCTAAGTCCTAAGGACTGAAATTCAGAGGATGGATGGCATAGGTACCAGTCCGAGTCCAGAGGCCTGATAACCAAGAGCACCAATGTCCAAGGGCAGAAGATGAAAGATCCAGCTCAAGCACAGAGGACAAATTTACCCTTCCACCGAATTTTTGTTCTGTTTAGGCCTTCAATGGATTGGCTCATGCCCACCTTCACTAGTAAGAACTATCTACTCTACTCAGTCTACCACTTCAAGTATTGAGCGCTGCTGGAGGCAGCCTCACAGATACATTCAGAAATAATGTTTTGCTAGCTACCTAGGCATCCCTTAGCTCAGTCAAGTTGAAACATAAAATTAACTATCGCAGCATCCATATCTGGTAAAAGAGAAGGACAGACGTTCCCAGTAAGCCTGAAATCATCTTGCCTAGCTACTCATTACGCCAGGTTCCTAAGGAAGGAGGAGAAAATGGGAAAGAATAAAAGAATATTTCTTATAGTAATGCAATAACAAAATGGAGGAGAAGAGTATTGGAGTCGAGAACCCAAAAGGAAAATAGGAGAGTTCCCTGGAGTGATTTATAGAGACTTATTTTGGAGGGAATAAAAGGTATGTCATTTAAAGGAGTTTCATGCCTCTTACTCGTCATTTGCTCCTTTTCTGTTACCTGAATCTCAACTTTTTTTTTTTTTGCAAGAGGATTAAAGGCAGTTTAAAAATAAAAAAAAGTAGAAATAAAATAATAAGATCTATCTCTCCTCCTGCATAAACATACTACTCTTTCCATCCCCTCATCACCTCTTGCATTGGCTTTAGCAAGCAATAGCAGCATATGCATATTATACCACCCAGGACATTGTTTCCCAGGTTTCTGAAAATATGTTATGCAATATGTAGAATATACTTTTGTAAAAAAAAAAAAATGCTAACAAGAAACAAAACAGACCAAAGGGAACGAGCCAAAGGAAAATTTTCTGCTCTATGCTTTGCCAAATACATCTCTCCTAGGAACAATTTACATAATATTACAAAATTTATTGAGATGTTGGATACAAGATATTTAGGAACCTCTAAAATAATACCACAAACTTCCATAGCAGTAATGTGAGCAAAACATTGAGCATTAAGCATTAAAGAGAGTCAGGATTATGTAAAACGAGGTCATTGTCAGCCATTGCAGAATCTGGACGTGAGATCAAAATTGCTGGCCCTCGTAACAGCTTTGAAAAATACCAGCAACGATCACTAGAAATTTAAAAAATGTTAGTATTCTGCTCATATCTCCCTCAATCGTAAATTCACCTTGTTACCTGGGGTGTTAGGAATGGCCATAAACCCATCATAAACATTTGAAAATCTGGACAATACACACAGGTAAAAAGTGTACTCCTTTATTTCAAATGAGAAAATAACCATTGCTTATATTAAACATATTTAAATTGATATCTTTTCCGCTCAAGGAATTGACATCATATTAATTTGGCTTGAAAAAAAGTAAAGGTTTTCTATTACCAGAAAACTGATTTTAAAATATTTTCTATATATTTTGTTTAATTAGGTCTAAATCAAAACTGTTATCTTTCAGCCTGCTCAACATTTTTTTTTTGTGATAAGAAAATTGCATTTAATTCAAGTAATACCTATCCCAGTCAGTTTTTCATTTTGGCTGTTCTGTTAGCTATTTGATCTATTAAAATATGACACCATTAATAAAAAATGAATTACATCATTAGTTATTAAGGCCTTAAAATTGTTTGATACCTATTGTCAAGCACTTCACTAGATTAATTCATTAATTCAATTAATATCCATAGCAAGCCTCTCAGGGGTTACTATGCTAGACAAAACAAGGTGTAAATGTAAGAAAAAACAGTGATTACTAGAGAAACACAATTCTGGGGAAGAAAAGATATGTAAACGTATACACAATACCATGTGAAAATTATTAGCAAAAGTGTTATGCGCTGAGTGCTCACTAAGTTCTTTTCTTCTGTAGTAAATTATGAGTCAATAAGAGATTTAAAAATTTCACTCATAGTGAAATGTATTATTTCATATGAGTTCACTGGTTAGATGTGTTATGTTGCCTGGTATGGTAGTCATGAGCCAAATGTGGCTATTTAAATTTAAATTTTTTAAAATTAAATAAAACTGAAAATCCAGTGTCTTAGTTGTATGTCACATTTTAGACCTGCAATAGCTTCAAGTGGTAGAGATAATCACACTTGATAACTCAGATTACAGAACAATTCCATCATCACAGAAAGTTCTCTTGGCCAGTATGAGTATGGTGGGACTAGTTTACTTATCAACTCAAAGATCTTGTTAAAGTTTGTAGTTAAGCGATTTTTCTAATTGTTTTTCCCGAAAGAGGCAATGATCTTTTTGGAAAGCAGTTGTGTTCCAAATTAAGATTTTAAAATATTAAGCTATATGTCAAAAGCAAGTTTCTGGTTGTTAAATAGAGTGTTGTGTGCTATTTCCTAATGAAGTCATAGCACCGAACTTCATTCATTTTCATTACTGTCTTGCTCATCATTGAATTCTCAGTACCTACTAAAGTGTCCAATACAGACAAATTGAAAAATAAATATTTATTGAAGGTTGAATGAATAAATTAATAAATAAATGAACAAATGCTTTTTTTTTCTCCTTTGAGAGGTAGTCAAATGAAAAGAAGTAGGTTTTCCTGCTGATAAGATCAGGTATGCCATGTACTATCTTTCTGTTGCTGTTCACCATTTCCAGGTAGGGAATAGAATATTTGAATTAAAAAATAGAAGGAAATATTAAAGATAATTTGAAAAGATCTTAAAGATAATGCAGTTAATGTTTTTTAAAAGCAGATACAGCCAAAAGTACAACATAGGCAAGTTCATACAGCTAATTAGTAGCAGATCACAGGACTTCTATCATAGCATACACTTGGATTTTGTATATTACTTTTAAAATATTTTGATTTTAATATTGATGTGTATAATTATTTGAAGTCTTTTTTTCTCTTTATGATGTGAAAATGTGAATTACTCTGGGCTGACTATGTTTATCATGAGTTAATCATCCGTTCATACCTCAGTTGGTGAGAGTGATACATAATTATAAGCACAGTATCGAAGGGGAAATAAATAGAGTTTATAATCTTAAACTTACAAAATGAGCACGACAATTTCTAAGGGAGAAAAAATTTTCCTTCTGCCTTGAGAGTACTCAATTAAGATCAAGAATGTTGGGAAACATGATGTATCATGGCAAGGAAAACCATCTGAATATCAAGAAACAGTCATTTTCCTGATGTGTTATTTTTTGTTCAGGCAATTACTTCTTGAAATAAAGATGTCTGTTTTGAAGTTGAGTTGGGTAATTACTATAGGAGAAAATGCTAAGAACTAGTTATTCATTCTGAGGCAACAATTGAAGAGAACTAAGAAATTCTAGAAGTTGTGTCAATTGGGTAGAAGCAGAACAGTTAAATTCTAGGATGACTGTATGCAAAAAGTAGGCTTTGGGCAGAAAGCCAGTAAGTAGGTTAAAGGCTTATAAGACAACACTATTAGAAGAAGTCATGGCTGTACCATGATGAGTTTAAGACTCTACAGGCCGAAAGTTAATGAGACAAAGAGTCTTTAAATAACCACATATATGCCTGCTTATAGTAGAGAGATGTCATGGTAGGAGGTAATGGGAATGACTCAAGGTTGGAGCATCTGACTTGCTATGCATGAGGAAGGACCTTGGAAAGTATAAATGGATAGAAAAGTGAAGTGCCAACTTAATCCCTGTTCTGTGTCCCCACCAATGCATGAATTATACCTATAACCCTCTCCTTGCCAGAGATGGATTTCTACAGGGAGATAAGGAAAAAGTGAGACACAGGTTCCACTGGTATTTCCATGAGAACAAGTTGTAAAATAAGCATCTTCTGCCCAAGGTGGAGAACTAGGATATGTCATAATGAACCACAGGTAGCAACATTTCATCTATACCCTGATATATATTTATTGACATTATGATTCAATTTTCAGTGTCCTGTTGCTCAAGGAGTTTTCCAACAGTTAGAAATGAACAGAGGGACATTTTTTTCTAATATGTCATTCATCCCCTAGGATGCTTTAGATTGTTAACCAATAACAAATAATAGTAGGCAATATAAGTAGATTCCCATATTTCCAAACGAGAATTAAAGTATGCTGCAACCTTAGAGAAGATGTGATGATGACATTAAATTTGCTGAGCTTGTTTCTGTAAGGGAAATTTACCAAGAATACCAATAGAAATGATGTACCAGAAACACTATGGGTATGACATCTTAAATGACACTGTTTGCATCTAATTAAAAATGTAAATTTTAGTAATGAAGATGAATTCTTTTAATGGGTTTTCATCTTTGAATATAGGAGATTATACTTTGGATTCTGGAAGGTGGATTATGTCTTCAAAAGTTTGAAAAAAATATTTTGAAAAGATTTAAGAATATTTATTATCCTTACTCATTTCGTAGATAGAAAAAGCTATTTATTACCCTTACTCATTTCATACATAGAATTCCATTCAAGAATATTCTTAAAATGCTGCCTGTTACAACCTTTGTTTTAACTGCTTATCTTTTCATAACTCTTAAACCTCAAGGAAAAAAGGACTGAAGACAGAACCCACAGATGATCCCCTAATGCTTATTTTTAAATATAATATATTGATATGATTCTAGTCACTAAATAAAAAACATGAAAACATAAAAATAAAAAACAAGAACTGCAAAACATGCATGGGCACTCCTTAAGTTGTTCCTCCAGCTGAAAAATAAAGCTATATCAATCACTGAACAAAATGTATGGATTGTTAATAATGCAATATGTGAATTATTTACCTTGTCTCTCCCACACACAGGTGACATGGGATCACTTATTAATCTTTCAAAACTGGTAAAGTGAAAGGTTGCCAGCAAGCAGAAGTCTTGTTGCCAAACCTCTATCATCATTGTCATGGCCCTTCAATTACTCGCTTAGAGTTTTGTATATCAAACTCAACATTATGGATCAATTATTTTAATATGTTCCAAAACATTAAGTCATTTGCCTTTGAAGTAAAGTAACATATTTATGTTATCACTGAACCTGAAATATCACAGAAAAAATTTTAAAAGTAGTTATTATGATATATGTATTTGGTCCTCCTCTGTTTCCTGACTTACCATTACTAAAATCCCTGGAATTTCTAGGGACAGAAGATTGTCTTTAGTATGCTAATAAGATAACTGGTGGTTGGGGGTTCTTAGATAGCTCCAAGATGGGAGCTTGTTACCAAAAGACAAAGGCAGGATCAGAGTGTTGGGAATTTTAGTCCCATACACCAACCTCTGGAGAGAAAGAGGGACATGAAAGTTTAAGTTGGTCAATGGCCAATGATGTAATCAATTATGCCTACATAATGTAGCTTTCATAAAAACCCAAAGGACAGAGGTAGGAGGGCTTCCAGATAGCTGAACATGAGGAAATTCCTGGAGGGTGGCTCACCTGGGAAGGGCATGGGAGCCCCACACTCCTTTCCCCACACCTCTCTCCATCCATTTATTCTGTTTGTCTGTTCATCTGTATCCTCTGTAATATCCTTTATATGAAGGAGGAAATGAAAGTTAAAGTGTTTTTCCTGAGCACTGAGATGCTCTTGCAAATCAATCAAACCCAAGGAGAAGGGTCACGGGAACCCCAAGTTATAGCTGGTTGGCTTCCGAAGTGAAGTTCAGTCTTGTGGGGGACTGAGCCTTCAACCTGTAGGATCTGATGTCAAATAACTCCAGGTAGATAATGTCAGGATTGAATGGAAGTAGATATGTGCTCCGGAGGGTCACTTAGCGGGCGTATGGGAATAACCTCCACACATGTTGGTGACCAGAGGTCACAGAATTGTTTTTGTTGATTGTTGTGTGAGAGCAGGAAAAGCACTTTGGTTTGTTTTTCTTATTCACATAGTTAACTTCAATGAAGTTACAGAGCATGGCTTGCTAATGAGTAACCTTGTGAATCTGAAACTCGTTTAATTAGAAATTTTTCCCCAGAGTCAAGATAAAAATACACATCAACCATTTTCTGATTTTAGCAATGTTAGAGATCAAAACAATTTGCTAAAAAGCCAAAGTCATATAAGGCCATTTCACATTGAAAAGTAGAGTTTTGCTGATATAGATGAAGAAACTGGACTTACCCCTATCTGTGTCATACAGGAAGACAAAACAGTTCCATTCGTAGTGATCCAGTAGACTCAAGAGTGCTCCTCGTAACGAAGGTCTTAGTTGCAGCACGAACTGGCTCTCCCCCTCAGTAGGGAAACTTGGTGTGATGAGGGAGATATGTAAGGCGCTGCAGAATGAGGTCAAGGTATGTACTGACCTCTTATCATAGAGTCCAAAAATGGCAAATACTCCTCTAGAATACTGGGAACAGACTGAAACAAGAGGAAGAAAACACCACAAACTATTAGCACACTCAAATTGTTGACTTTAAAGTCTACATTCTAGAAAATTAAAAAAAATAAAAATTACTGAATCATTGGATCTGTCAGGAATATAAGATAAAGAGTAAAAGTGAAGTGTAGAATTAATTGCACAATCAATGAATTCTTGAGCTTGTTCTCAAAGCCTTACATTGAGTGAAGCTGATCCGAATTAAAATTCTGCATTAAGAAGACAATTGGATTAAAGGGAAATTTGACTAAAATAAAAAAAATATGGCCTCCCATAATAATGTGACAAATCCTATGCTAGAGAACTTTAGGTGTGACAAATCCAAAATTATTTTCTGCATTTTTTTATTACATGCAAACATATAATAATATACATTTGAAATTTTTGAGTATTAATTGAAGGAACATTTATAATACCTTTTGCCCTCCTGCGTAAACTGTAAGTACATATTTTCTATTCTTGAATTGGATTATAGTTTTCACTCTGCCTAAATTGTTACTTTTTGTTTGCTTGCTGTGGCAATTTCATTTTAATCACAGTCTTAGAGTCTCCTCGAATCATGTTTGAAAACAGACGTTAGGCTGCTAGAAAGTCATTCTTGGCATGTCTGAGAGGCTTAGTGAATTGGGGCCAGCTGCACACGTTCTAGGCAGACCAAAAAGTAAAGATAAACCAATTCCAAAACCCAACAGAAGCAAGCCAAATAAAGTAAGAGGACCCCAGGGAAACAGGTACATAGCCTCATCTTGCCTTTCTTAGTCCATGCTCCCAGTTGCTACAAAAACTGTGAGGCAACATCTAAATAGAAAAAGATTCTTCTCAAAATTCTTTTCCAATCATATTTTATTACTCTTTTAACAGAACTGATTTCTGGTCCAAATTGGTGTGACTTTTTCCAATTTATATTTTAAGGGACAGAAATCTGCAAAGGAGATAGCATAAAGAAAGTATATTTGAATTCCAAATTCTTATAGTTTATCATGTATGGCTAACAGGCCTATTTCTTCTTGGCTTATGTAGCTAGCTTAAGAAGTGTTTAGGTCTATACAATTTTCATGTTTTCTGATTTTAGTTACTAATCTTACTTGCATTAGCTGTGAATACATAATATGGCAAGAATTAAATGAGATTATGTAAAAGTGCTATGCTATGAGAACATAGGATGTGATTAATAAGTGGCAGATTTTAACATAGATTTTCTATATGCACTTGTGTAGTTGAATAGTTTTACTTTTTAATAAGAGAATAAAAGGTTTAGTAAATGAAATACTACAGTTGATTCAAAACCAAGAAAGGAGGTATTCAGATTCTAAACAGAAATACCATTTATTTTGATAGATATTATATTAAGGTTTATAAAGAAATTCTATCAAAGAAGAACCATCAACTAATTCTATGCTCACCAAGGAACTAGAATTTGATCCTCTGAGAAGACTGACCAACATGGCAGGCTTGTTCTGACAGTGTGACTGGCTATAGTTTTCTTGCAAGATATAAGGAAGATTCTAATTTAACTTTCAGGCATCTTAAGTTTAACTTAATGCAATGCTTATAACTTAAGTGATTTAATAAATCAAGTTGCTGCATTAGACCCTAATCTGTAAATGTTCCACCAAGGCTTTGGATGCAAGTATGTAAGTGGTCCACATTTAACACCAGTAGAACCTGGAATTACTTGGCTCCTTCATGTTTTCCTATTTTTTTGTTCTACTGGTTTTCTTGCAAACTGAGGGCCAACTCTCAAGCTTTACATGATAAATAATATGGTTCGATTAATTTTTATTTTACTCTACTGAAATAAGTAAATTGAAGAGCTGTAGAATTCAAATCTGAGATCCTGGCTTTTAGTTTGGTGCTGAAACTATACACAAATGTTAATACTTGTTCTAGAAAATATAAACAAACAAGATTTAGAAGTCATGTACTTTAACTTATGCATATAATGAATATTTACATAATCTTTTAAAGTATGCCACTTGAAAACCATACGATTTTCAAGCTTTGGCTTCTAAATTGTGTTTTTCTAGGAACCCCATAAGTTCCCTCGAAGTACTCATGTAGCTTTGTATGAAGACTTTTGCTGAGAAAGCATTGGGTGGGCAGTGCTGGACTCCTTTTCTTGGTATCCCTCCCTTCCACCCTCACAAAAATCCAAGAGCACTTCTGCTTTCATCTATTTTAAATATTGAACACCTGACTGTATAAAATTTTATGTCCAAAGTGTACCACACTGCTAAAGTTCAAAAGCAACAATTGTGCTATACATAAAATCCATCCACTCTTTATTCCTATTATATTGTTTTCATTGTAATCATTATGGCTTTTCACTATTCTGGTACTCACTATACTATTTAATATTTTAATTTATTATGCTGGACCTCAACAAACAATATTTTCTGATATTTTATTGTCTTCTATCTGCATTCATTCATTTGCATCATCATACATATCTATTTATTCTCCTTTTCATAGTTGTCTGTCATTCTTCCTCTATTCATATATACTTACTTTGAAACTATAGTCTCAGGCTGATAAATTTGCTTCTGATGTATTCTGTCACTTGCATTTTACATTCCCTTTGCAAATTTATAGCTGTAGTCTTATTCTTTTAAACATTTATTTTTTCCTATTTTATCTAGATCATAGGCTTGGCAAGTGAGCGTTATTGGGTTTTGTGTGTATGAGGATAGATTGTCAGTCAAATATTCAATGTTATTATGTTGGTATGCTAACTTGGATAGTATTTTATTTGGCCCAATGATTCAAATTTTAAAATATAGTTCTTTCCATATATACTATTATAATCTAGCTTTGAAAACACTCTTGAATCAAAATTTTGCTTGGCTGAATCTTATGACATCTATTTGTTGCCTAGCATACAAATAATTATTCAAACAATAAAACTTCTTAGATTATATAAATAAACTCAAATGTAAATTAATGAAAGTAAACTAAGCTGAATTGAATGTGTTCAGAATACATAAAATGGAAAAATGTAAATTTTTGTGTTTTCATAAAATGGCAAAATAAATGAGAATTAATGCTTAGCCACTAAATACATGCAATGATATTAGGTTGATCTATATTTTAAGATATAAACACTAATCAGAATAAGGCTTACAATGAAATAAGTTATAATTTTAAGTGCACATTCTGTGTTCTGTTTCACTAACAAGATCACTTGGATTATGTATTATATAAATGAAGACATAAACACATGATACTACTCCATTTTTTACCTGACTGTGTCAACTAAATATGTCTTCTCATCAGTTTCATTCCCACTTTCATTCCAGATGCCACCTTCCAGATGCCAAGCTAAGTCAAATGATTATATAATTTGTTATGATTTGTAGTTCTATATCACATACAAATCAAAAGACATGGCCTTAGCTCAGTGTTTCTCAAGTTATGGGACATAATCCAAGAGATGTGCTGAATTGTACTGACCATTGCAGCATGCTGAGGAAGAGCACAGTTCTTTCTTCCATCTATGACCCTTTTCTTTCTCCTGTATCTTCAGTTTTCCACCTCTTAAGAAGTTCCTCTAACTGCTTTTAAACAAGCTCAAGTCTTTTCTTTTATAAAGCAAAGAACTTTCCTGACCTCATGCTTCCTATCTCTCTACTCTTTCACAGCCATATAGTTGAAGGAGTCTTCTGCTCACACTCTTTTCAATTCATCTGGCTTCCACATTTTCCAACCACCAAAACTAGTCTCTTCAATTTTGCTAGCAACCAACTTACATCCTAAATCTTAGAGTTTAGCTTTTATCTTACTGGAATTCCCTGGTATGCTTGACACATTTGGACACTTCTTTCAGATGCTTCTTTGCCTTGCATTCCTAACACCACAACTATGCTCTCTCTCTCTGCTCTCTCTGGGCATTTTAATGTCTTTGAACACTTCTTACTCTGCTCCTTTAAAGTTGATGTACCTTAAAATTCTCTCTCGATCTGCCTTTTCATTCTAAACATATTTCCTAAGTGAAATCATCCAGTTCTGTGGCTTTAGTTACCATCTATGTTCTCATGATCTCCCAAACTGTACCACCCACTTCAAATCTTTCTCTTGAACTCCAGATTCATGTACCTAATTGTCTTTTGCCTCTTTTGTGCCTCAGTGAATTTTCTGAGAAATGATTGCAATGGTTTTCTTCCTTTTTCACATTATCTTCTAGAACTTTGCTACTTCCCCATTCAGAATGGAGTCTTTCCTCTCACTTGAACCTGGGTTGACCTTTGAGACTGCCTTGACTATTAAAGTATCACAAAAGTGATTCTAGGGGCTGGGCACGGTGGCTCACACCTGTAATTCCAGCACTTTGGGAAGCCAAGGTGGGCAGATCACGAAGTCAGGAGATTGAGACCATTCTGGCCAACATGGTGCAACCGCATCTCTACTAAAAATACAAAGATAAAAAATAAAATAAAATAACTGGGCATGGTGGCACGTGCCTGTAATCCCAGCTACTCAGGAGGCTGAGGCAGGAGAATCATTGCTTGAACCCAGGAGGTGGAGGTTGCAGTGAGCCAAGATCATGCCACTGCATTCCAGCCTGGGCAACAAGAGTGAAACTCTGTCACACACAAAAAAAAAAAAAAAAAAAAAAAGATCATAAAATGATTCTATGTGACTTTTGAGGACACCATTCTCATTCTCTGGGGTATACAAACTTTTACTCCTCCACTATGCTGTGAGGAAGCCCAGGTGACATAATGAGACCCACATAGAAAGGAACCAATACCTCAGCCATAACTAAGTTCCAAGCTGACTGCCAGAACAAAGTTAACAGCACTAGGAATAAATAATCTTAGAAATGCCCTCGGTTAAACTGCCCCAGTCGATGCTGTATGAAGTAGAGATTAAGCCTTGCCCCAAATGTGACATCATGGGCAGAAGAAATCACTGTTATTTTAAGCCGTGCAGTTTGAGATGGTTTGTTATGCAATAATAACTGACAAGTAAAATATATATTACTTAGGAGTACTAAGTAGTGTGCCTATCCATAGTAAGCACTTAATAAATATTATATAGACGTGTATATTAATAAATATTGTTTGAGGTATGTGCCAAAATTTATTTTTTTCATTTCTTAATATTGAGCATTTTGGTTGAGCTTAATATTGAGCATTTTGACTGTTTTTAATTTTTGGCAGTGATAACATGCTCTTATGATAACCATTTTCATGTATATCTGGTTATTCATTAGGATATATTGTTAGAAGTGAAATTATAAAATAAGGAGTATGAATCTTTTTGGTTTTGATCAATATCACTAAATTTCTCTCCACAAGTTTATACTAATACACATCTCTCCCAATAGTAAACCATCTACTGGGTTTGTCAAATTTTCTTAATTTTCTATATTCTATATTTATTCTTTCAGTTGTTGCTCTTGTTTTATATTGATACTTGACATAAAATTCTGATTTTAGTAAATATCTCCATACTCCATCTGAATAATACACGGACATTTAAGCATTTTAACCTTAGACATTGCCCTCCTGTCATACGTGTTACTGTTGTACAGTATTATAGTTCCACATGTGTTTAGTCATCTTAAACATTTCATTCCCTCTATCATATATTTCTATTGCCTAAAATCCTTAGTAATTTAATACTATTTTGTGTGTATTCTAATTTGTATTTTAAGTGGATTGTCAACTTTTTTTTTTGTAATTTTGAATCATGAACTAATTTTCAGCAAAGCTCTATTTGTGAGAATTTAAGAAGGCTCTTTTGAAGAAGTATTTCTCCAGAGTGTTTTTGCATTTACTTATCCCACTTATTTCAATATGTGTTTGTAAATGATGTGCCTGTGTTTGTGTGTGTACATGTGTCTGTGAATTTCTTCATTTATGAGTTCCTAGAAATTGCAGATAGTACAAATTTGAACAGAAAGTTCACATGAAAGCAGAGAAATACATCAAAATTCTCATGGAATTATGTTATTTTTTATGCAGAACTCAAGGGAAGCCAGGATGTTTCTAGGATTACTGTTTGAGTCAGGGAACAGATTTTTTTTCCCTATGTCTACTTTCTCACTGATGCTGTAGCCTTTACAAATCCTTGTTTGTATGGTGATCTCATTTCCAGCTTTTTGCCAATTGTTAGTTCAATGCCTTGAGAATCATTTTCCCATGTAAACCTCCCCAAGGGAAGCTTCAGTACCTGCTCCTGTTGTCGAAATTTTTTCTGTTTCTTCGTTCTGTCCCTTTGATATTTTATTTACTTTCCTGTAGACTCACTATACATTTGAAAAAATTAACAATTATAAAAACCTAATCTTTCTAATTGTTCTTAATAATTATGCTGATGTTATAGAATCCATAATCTATGGAACTGGAGCTCTTTGCTCCCTTTGTTTGTAAGATTCTGTGATCTAAGGTCAGAATTTTATCCAATTTTATGTTTGGCACAACCCTTAAAATATTTAACTTTTCTATGACTTGTCAATCCTGATAGTGCAGAAATTTCATTTTCCGCAAACTTTCCCTGATTCCTTTAAACTGAATTAACAACTTTTCCTCTTTTTTGCCATAATACTCTGTGCACTTCTAAAAAAAAGACCTGAATTTTCATAACAGTATTTGTTGTAATTATTTTTGATGTTATCTATCTCTAACAATAGCCATGGTTTTCTTGAGATTCTTATCTTACCTTCCCAAGGGCTATATTTTCTGAATGAACAAGTAAATTTAAAAAATCACAATAGTATTTTTAGGAATAGTATCATTTTATATGATCTCATATATTATAATCATCTCAGAATATTTATTACTTCATAACTAGGATACTGTAATAATATTGTAATACAATTACTTGTCTTTTTCCTACCTACTAAACACACGCACACATGCATGGAAACACGTATATATATATGTATATATATATACATACATATATATATACACACACACAATTATTATTAGACATAAATGTTTATGAAAATATTATAGTTATAGCAATAATTGTTGGGTAGTATTAAAAAATCTCGACTAATATTGGAAGAGGGAAATGTATTAATTTTAGTTACGGAAATAGGATGTGTTGAGTCAGTAAATTCACAGGAAAAAGAATAGTCAGCAGAACATTGAGGAGAAGCAGGCAAGCTGAAATAGAGGAGGCTATAAAATGTTTACATTCTTAAGCACATCAGTGAGATAAGCTAAGAACAAGGTTAAAACCAGGCCAAGCAAGACAAAAGTCTTAATATAGACTGAACTCCGCAAGTCCCATTCCTGACTGCCTTGATTATGAAAGTCCTCTTCATATTAGTGATATTTTACTAATACGAATAATGTAAATGGTAACTAGAACAACATACGAACTAGATAGAAACTATATTTTACAGATAAAACTAAGAAGGCATTTGAGAAAACTTTGTACAACAGATAGAGGTAAACTTATGAGGATTGTGAATTAATGGCATTGTCCTGGGTATGTTGGCTTAGAACTGCATTTCTGTATTTCTTCTTCTTCTGGACTAGTCGGTGTAGATATGGTAGATGTTTTGTGTTTTTCTACCACTTTACCTCTTCTACAAAGTGACCATTACTACATGGATGGAAACTCAAGAACTAAACACATTCTCCTGCTCCAATTCGGCAAACTGGCTCAAGTTGATAGCATTGTAAAAGCCTGCTGCCTTGAGTAATAATCTTGCTAGCCCTTGTTGCTACCAAGAAGGGTTAGGATAGGTAGACAGAAGATTTAAAAACAAACAATGATACAAACAAACATATTACTTTACATAGATGTTTCATAAAGAACTTTATAAAGTACTTTAACATATATAAACTCATTTATTGCTATCATTATCATTATTTTATTGTTACTATTTTTCACATTTTGGAAAAAAGTGTTAGTTATTAGCACAGGAAAAGAGAGATTATAGAACCTTATCTAACACTTCAAAAGTCTGTCTTCAGAGTTTCTATTTTCTTCTTATTTAGTCAACTAGATTAGAGCATAGGACTTAAAATGTTTTTCATGTATTAAAAGGTTTACTTATTCCCTTTTTGAAATGTACTGTATCCATACAAACAGAAACATGATTGGAATCTGCAGCTGGAAAATGTCATTATGAAGGAACCAATAAAAACTAGAAGCACTATAAGAAAGCTGGCCCTAAATTAACAGTGTAACACATAACATGTGGTTACACTGGGCCTGGGAAATGGGAAGAAAGCAGAACAGAAAAGGAAAAGCTACTAAAACTCTTTGGCTTGTCTTTAATATTATCCAATTCGTATGTGATGTATAAGGTGCATTTATCTAAGTGTCATCATTTTCTGAGCTAAGGTAACAGAAGCTAAAGGTTTTTATAGTACATCTTGCGGCAAGGGTCGCTACTTTGAAGTCCTGGGTCTAGAGAAGATGAGCCTTATTTGACAGCTACATTTTTTCCCCAATTGAATATGAATGCTTTGAGGTGAGGTGTGTATTCCTCAGCAAACTGCAAGCCTTACCACTCTGTATTACTACTACTATGATGCTTCAAGTATTTGTGTTAACTTCCTAGCCTTGTAGAATATCTGAACTCGGATAAGTAATCTATGCATTTTTTTCCGACGTGAATATAACTGTTTCTTGGTTTGGGGCAAATTGTTTAAGGATGTGTCAAAAGTATGCTTAGTAGTGTTTTCTCCTTCTTTAGTAGAAAGCATGCACTGCCGGAAAAAAAAAAAAAAAGGTGGATTTAACACTAACACTCCTTCCTTTATTCAAAAAACATTTATGTACTGCCTAGTTTATTTCAGTCACGGTGTTAAACACTTGAAAGAAAATACAAAATAGTATTCCCACTAAGCTGAGTTTCACAGTCTAGTGGACAAGACAGGGCTCTAAACTGATAATCCAAGATGGTGAATATAATAAGGAACAGTCAGAGGGAACTGGGAAGCACAGGGAAGAGGTACTTCTCAGAGGGTGGAGTGGAGGGAAGGCTCACTGGAGGAATTCCTACCTGTCTGTGGAGGTTAGGCTGAAGAATAGTAATTAAAGACATACAAACCAATAAGTAGGCTATTGTAGTAGGCCAAGAAAGAGATCATAAAAGGGTAAATTAAAGCAGATGTGGTAGGCATACAATGTAGAGGTATTTAGGAGATAAATATTTAGGCGTATTTAAGAGATAAATAGGCAGAATCTAATAAATTATTGAATGAGGAGGATGAAGAAGAGGGAGGAGAAGGAGGGAAGACTGAAAGATGACTTCTTGTTTGTATCTTGAATGAATGAATGGATAGTGGTGGTATCACTTTGGGTGATAGCTTGGATAGCTTGGAAAGATTTTTCTTGGATACTGTGGGAGAAGTACAGTTTTATAATACACAGAAAACACTGGATTCCATTTTGGACATGTTGAGTTTAAGGTGTCAGGTGTCTAGCTGGTAGTTGCATATCAGAAAATGAAGTGGAGCAAGAAGAAATGGTTTAAATATGTAGATTTTCAAGGAAATGGCTGTGAAAGTCCACAAGAGATTCTACAAAAAGAATATGCAGTGAAAAACTCTTGTCTGATGATATAAATGTGGAAAACAATTCATTTCAAAATAATAGCGGATATTATCAGAGGAATAGGAGATCTGGCAGGTGAAGTCAGAGAGGGTAGAATTTTTCAAGAAATGAAAGCTCAAAAGTATCCAATAATATAGAGAAAGATTTTTCAGAATTACGTTGGAGGATTTATTTTTAGAGGTCCCTGAGTTGTCTGTGAGACTTTATCAAGTTGTTGTTAACATTTTAATGGTTATTTTAAAGTAGTGTAAGCATATGCTGAATCATCCAGATGACCTCCCTGAAATAGAGAAATGCCTTGGGATTTCAGTGCCTGTACTTCTATTTTTGAATAAAATCACATTTAAAATACCTCAGGGATAAATGATACCTAGAAATGTTAGGTAAACAAATGCACACCAACTGCTTGAACAAAAACATAGTTGATAAGAAAATGGAGGCCTTATATGCATACCCAGTTTAGGCACACAGAACATAAAAGTCTGAGGCTCATGCTGGTAATCCCAGAACTTTGGGAGGCTGAGACGGGTGGATCACATGAGGCCAGGAGTTTGAGACAAGTCTAGCCAATATGATGAAACCCTAGCTCTACTAAAAATACAGAAATTAGCCAGATATGGCAGCAGGCGCCTGTGATCCCAGCTACTCAAGAGGCTGAGGCAGGAGAATCGCTTGAACCCGGGAGGTGGAGGTTGCTGTGAGCCGAGATCTTACCACTGTACTCCAGCTTGGGTGACAGAACACAAAAAACTGATTTTTTGGGTTCACCATTCCAGTAACAACTGTGTTAGATACCAATAAAATGTGGGCTTTGGCAATTATGTAATGCTAAATGTATCTTCAAAGGAATATGACTTTACAGGGTATTAAGAGAGGCCATATATATATACATATATACACACACACTCATATAACATATATATACATACACATATACACATATTGCACTGATTTGCAACCTTCGCTTGTAAATCAGTGCAACTATAGAGCTATAAACCCCTACACATATCTTACCTAATCTCTGATTTATGAAATCTATGAAATGAGATGTCTCCCCACCCATGCACCTTCACATCCCATTCGAATCCTGGCTTCATGTGATCCACCCGTCTCAGCCTCCCAAAGTTCTGGGATTACCAGCATGAGTCCTCAGACTTTTATGTTCTGTACCTAAACTGGGTACGCACATGTATATATAACATATACACACACACATATATACACACACACGTGTGTGTGTGTGTGTGTAAATATATTTGACAGGAGAAATTTGAGGTTGTTTACAATTTAAGGGAATGGAGTCAGTAGAGAGCAAGATAGGATACAGAAGAGATAAGGGATACTAATTAAATGAGGCTCCAGAAAGATAGAACACATGGGGTCAAGGACAGATATGAGGTTGACCTTGAATGGGATGTGAAGATGCATGGGTGGGGAGACACCTCATTTCATAGATTTCATAAATCAAAGATTAGGTAAGATATGGTAGGGGTTTATAGCTCTATAGTTGCACTGATTTACAAGGGAACATTGCAAATCAGTGAGATTTGAAAAGGGTGTTTGAAAGTAGTAGAAGTTTCGAATTGTTTCAGAGCGCTGGAGAAAAAACTAACGAAGAACACATGAAGTAGCTTATAAACTCCGTTATGATAAGGAACTAGGCTTATTTTATTTACAGCTGTGACTAATACAACACATGTAACATACTAACTGCCACATGATAGATGCCCCATAAAGCCCTACTGAGTGAATAACAAAACAAGCAAAGTGAATGAATTTTTTTATTATGAGCACACCTAAAATCCACTCTCAGCGTATTTTCAACGTATAATACGATATTGCCTACTATAGTCCTCATGCCAGACATCGACCTATTCATCCTACATAACTGCAAGTTTGTAACCTTTGACCTGCTTCTCCCCATTTTATCCTCCTTCCTGTGCCTGGTAACCACCACTCTCAGTTCTGTAAGTAAGCATTTCACTATCTATATCAAAATATCATGTATATACCTTAAACATATACAATAAAAGTAAATTAAACACAACAAATGATTGGATGAATATTGACAGATCTGAAACTGTGAATTGGAAGTGGCCACAATCTAGAAATGTATGACACTTCAGGCACAGATAAGGCTGGTGACCAAAGGGAATAATTATGAGGAGTTGATGTGTAGAAGTTTGCCATTTCCCTTCTTGGAACACACTCCTCTCTTGGCTTCCCCAACAAGCATACTTTCCTGAGTTCCCTCTTACCTGACAGCTTATCCTGTGTTTCCTCCTCTTGCATTTCCCATTTGGCGCATTTTTTAAATATTGAAATAGCACTTCTTCTACAATGTTTCTTTAGATAATCTAATCCATTTCTCTACCTTCAACTATTACCCATGTTCCAAAGCTTCCATGGTTAATATCTTCATATTGTCCCTTTCTTTCCTATGAGCTTCAGACTCAAATATCAACAGTTTCCTTGACACACCCTTTGGTTCTCTATTCTGCACCTAAAACTTAGCTGGGTCAAAACAGAACCCTTCATTTTTTCCCCCCCAAAACCTTTTCTCTGTTTTTTGCCATTCCCACAGAAAGCATGGCTATCTATGAAAATATTCTTGATTCTTATCTTCCTTTTATTTCTACATCTACTACATGAGAAAATCTTGATTATTTTATTTTCAAAATATCTAAACTATACCTAAATCCATTCACTCCCTTTGTTTCTATTATGCTGCCATTTTTTGCCCAGTCGCCTTCAAGTCTCCTAACTCTTCTTCCTATTACCAGTTTTCTTCCTCCCTAATTATGCTCCTCTGAACAGAGAATGTAAATAGACTGCATCTCATCCCTACTTAAAATTCCAGTGGCTTCTCATCATATTTGGAGTGATACCTATGTGATCTAAAAGGCACAATGACTTTTGCCTTTACTAAACTCACTTAACGTTGCACTCTCACTAACCATAGCCACACTCTCCCTTCTTCTCCTGTTTAAAACTTATCTTCTCCTCTCACTTCAGGGCCTTTGCAGTAGCTGCTCTTGCCTGATCTTCATATAGCTGGACTTCTCACCATTCTTTTCTCAGCAAAACTGTCAATTCCTCAGGGAGACCGTTTCTGACTCCTCTCTGTCCTGAGGTTCTCATAGCTCCAATCATTCCTTACTACAGTTATTTTTGTCATAGCTCTTACCACTATTTGAAATTATTTATTTGATTGCTTATTTATGTCTTTTACCTAGGAAAATACGCATTCCACAAGAAGTAGTAACTGGATTGTTGTTCACTGACGTATCCCCAGCCCCTAAAATTGGCACATGGAAAGTGCTCAGTTAATATTTGCAGAATGAATGATATCATGGTTTCTGGCAACAGAAATAAGAAAGGAAGAGAGACTGCGAGGGTGTGGAATGACTGGCTGAAAGCCGCAAGAGTCTACTTTCAGGTTGCTGAGTTGACTCTGGCAGTTAAGTTTCTGTTTCTGCAGTGAATCTTCCTCCCCTTTTAACCATGCGTTAACTCACCAATAGTTTTTAATTAAAGCTCAGTTTTCGAAAATTGGCAGCTATTAAAACAAAGAAGTATAATGACTCCTTGTGAGGAAACCAATTATAATCATAGCTATATATTAATTGTTTAACAATCCAAACTCAGTTAAGACATTCTCCTTTACACTTGACACAAATTGCCTCTTTATTTTATGTTTTATCAGGGTGATCTTATGTTGTCATTTTCATACATTTAATTTTTGCTAGCTAGAATGTGATGAGGCTGTCAGTGCATCTGGGAGTGTAGAGCCTAGAATTGGGTGTGAAACGCAATTAATTTCAGGTCTTGCAGCCTCTCCCAAACTCTCACTGCTCAGCCTCTTGGACTGTCCTGAATATTTGTTTTTCATTCAATATTTACTTAATTTTTACCTGTTGATTTTCAGAATCCTGCTATTTATCTTTCTTCTAAAATAAATCTCATTACCCCTCTGGATATTAAAAAATTATTTCTCTTAAAACACTGATAGTTTGTTTGAAAACTTTACAAAGCCAGGCAAGAAATTCCTCTTTCTCTGATTATTTGATGGTAAAATGATAAGCTCCTCATGTTCAGATTTGAAAAGGCTCAATCAGATGGTGGATAGCATGCTGGGCCGAGAATTCATTAATTTATACCCTTAAGGCATTATCATAGGTTATTAATATGTAAACGCTAATTTTCTTAGAATTCTGAATCGTGGTTAGCTACAGTACATAAAGTTACTGAAGCTAATCACCATAAATGACAAGTTGAAATGCAAATTACACAAAAACATTTCACTTTAATTATATCCCAATTAAGTACGTTCAGTGTTTCAGATGTCTTCTCTGAAGCTGCTTCTGGACCGCACCATCAAAGATCACAATGAGATGTAATCATGGGCTGCACTTACACAGTCCTGCACATGCTTCTCTTTAGTTTGATGACATCTCAGCTAGAAAGCACATTTCAATTCTAAATTAAACTAATTGAGAGCTCAGTAAAAATATACAGGCTTGTTTGCACATTTCGTTCCGGAGTCAGGCCATCATAATGGAAACACATGGCTCACTTTGCTTCCAAGGCCTACAAAAGAATAAGCAGAAGGCTATTTGCAACACTCAGCACGAGGAGCAAGATTCCATTCAGTGTAAAGACGGCTTCCTTGGCAGTGATTTGGGTGCTGCAAAGATCACATCACTCTTTTATACTACTAATCTATAACCGTAAGGGCTCCAATAAGTAAGCTTTTGGAAGGAAGGAAGGTGAGAGAAAAGGAAGAAAGCCATTTCTAAAAAGCATCTTAATCA
>NW_016813672.1:1247435-1250363 GCF_001698545.2 Rhinopithecus bieti
ATAGGGAAAGAGACACCAGGGATTTACTGTTTAGCACTCAAGGATTTAGGATATATTTTTACCTTTAAGTGATCCCTTAATGGAAACATTTGATTCATCATCTATATTTTGTACTATATAACTGAGTCACATAATTACAGTAATATTCTTTTTATGCCAGAGAAACACTTTTTCAAGGGTCTAAATAATGGGTTGAAAGCATTCCTTCATTGGAGGAGACACAGCTGTCTTCCTGAAAATCATTTAAATGCATTTTGGAAGTGGGTAACAGCAATTAAAAATGGAATGGAATAATATTTGGGCAGATATTTGAGTGGGTTTTAGAAACAACTATTCTCATGAATATTACACTTCCTGAATAACTGAAGTGTCATCACTTATTTTGGATCCAGAATTTGGTGACATTTGTTTAATGTCTGTTTTTACCACTCCACATAACTCTGTGGTAGCAGGAACTGTGACTGCTTTAATCATCATTCTTTTTTTTCTCCTCCAGCATTCAGCATAAAGCTTGGCGCATAGCTGGTGGCCAATAAATATTTGCTGAATGAACAACTCAGTGAATGGAGGCAAACAAGAGGTCATATGTGAAAGGTATTTGAGATTCATGAAGATATTTAGCCCAATTAATCTACAGAATGAATAATTCCTCATTGTATTGAAGATGGCACAAGTTACCAAAGTTAATTTACATGCAACTTGTCTGGAATTCACTTACACATTAAATTCGCTTACACTTATTAAATGAGACTGCCTGCTCTGTGCTTTAGACCAAGCATACCTATCCAAGTATTCTGATGCCATGTCTTAAACATAAGAGGGAGCCATCCAGGCAGTTAGATGGGGAAAGCGAACAGGGTAGGAGTTGGGGGGGAACTTATTATATACCCACAGTGTGTGAGACTCTGTAATAGTCATTTTATATTCTTTATCTCCTTTAAACTTTATGACATTCTTATAGGGAGGTATTCTTGCTTTCCCTTTTCTTTTTGAAAGGTGAAATTTGGTAAATTTATGCAACTAATATAAGTTTATACATCTAAGTGGTGAAAGAACAATTTTGTAACCTATATCTGCTTCCAAAGTTCGTGTTCATTTCATTCCACCACTTGAAAAGAAAATCACTGGCTAAGTACTTCTTCCATCCTGCTCTGCTGAAGGGATTTTGACCATTATACCTTTATTGTTACTGGAAGAGGCACTCTAAGAATACTTATACTTCATGGAAACAGAAGTAGGTCTTAAGGGATGATGGAAAATTGGTTTCTTCTTAAGAAGCCACTTCTTAAAGCAAACTGAGTTTTGCTGTCAATTTAAAAAGGACAAACATATATATAACTCAGAACAATAAAATTGCAGTAACCAATGTTTCAATACATTTTTCTTTTATTTTTGTAGTTGTCCCATACTAAAGTCCCCTGCAAAAAATCCTGAAAGAGAATTGACAGCTAACCATGGCTAGATGGAAATATTAACTTTGCATGGTTAATATTCACATGTAAAAACAATTTCTTCCTCTTCTAGAATATAATAATTGAACTAGTAGTCAAATGTTAGTAAAAAGACATAAAGCAGTCAATTTAATTGTGTGTTGTCATTTTTTTGGCTGTGTTCAAATTTCAAAAACAATTTTCAAACATTTGGGCTGTACACTAAGAAGGACAACATGAAACAAATAATCAACTACTCCAGTTACTTGTTAAAGTTATACTTTTAAAGCAACAGCTTTTTGAATTCTCAGAACCATTTCCAGAGATTTCACAGTTAAATAAATTCTGATTTATAAAGCTCTTTACATCTTTTCTCTGTTATTAGAATATTACAGAATAGAATGCTATCTAATAAAAATGCTATTTCATTCCCTATGATATTAAACCATGATTTATTGCTCAAATAATAATAATTTTCTCTGACTGCTTCTGCATGTGTGTTTGTGTGTGATGAAAGCAGTAAGTGCTTTGGGTTTTAGGAAATTGTAACAGTAGAATAGAATATGGCTTGGTACAATAATCACTATACTTAATCTTAAAGGCATTAAAACTTGAAGTATATATTTCTTTGCTTTTACACTAAAGTAACATTTTTTTCTAATAACATATATTAGAATAGTTCAAATCCCTTAAAACCACAAGGTCAGACTTTAGTCTATTTCATAGCCAATACAATAAAAAGAAGTTTAATCATTGCATCTAAAGCGAAATAATTTATGCTGTGCAGTGTAAAGTCTGAATATGTATATAAAGTAACTTATATCAGGTGTTTATGAGATGAACAAACATGTATACTATACATATACTATACAAGGAGATTCTAAATTTTTTCTAAATAACTTGAGTATTTAGTGTACTACATAAGAAAATAATAACTTTCAGAAATTGTATAGTAACAGTTATTATTCTGGACAAATAATCATGAATATTTCAAATATAACATTTTCCAGCACACACAGCCATCTTTTTAGAGAGAGATAGAATGACTATTCTTTCAATATGGCTCTGATATCCATCTACCATTAATTTACTCTAAATGAAGACTGCAAAGTACAGCATCCACAGGGCCTAGGAATGTAATGTAAATGGATGAGGCAGGCTGAGGGCAGGGTGGTGAGGTCACTAATGAATCCGAGAGTTTTTTTTTTTTTTTTTTCCAATGAAAAGAAGAAAATTAGGATTTATTTGTCCATTTAACAGACATTTATATTTTTGAAAACAGATTACTTTGATAGATGCTAATATTTAAGGTAAAATAGAATATCTGCCCCACAAAAAGTTCACAGACAAAATAGAAGAGGATAAAATGAAGCAATAATGATCATTTTTATTCCTAAATGTAATGATGGAATCAAAAGGAAAATGTTAAGAAACAAATGCGAGGCCGGGCGCGGTGGCTCAAGCCTGTAATCCCAGCACTTTGGGAGGCCGAGGCGGG
>NW_016813672.1:1253178-1266899 GCF_001698545.2 Rhinopithecus bieti
AGAGACAGGCAGGTTTCCTTGAGCTGCTGTGAGCTCCACCCAGTTCGAGCTTCCCAGTGGCTTTGTTTACCTACTTAAGCCTCAGCAATGGCGGGCGCCCCTCCCCCAGCCTCGCTGCTGCCTTGTGGTTAGATCGCCGCAGACTGCTGTGTTAGCAATGAGGGAGGCTCTGTTGGCATGGGATCCTCCCGGCCAGGTGTGGGATATATTCTCCTGGTGTGCCTGTGTGCTTAAAGCGCAGTATTGGTGTGGGAGTTACCCGATTTTCCAGGCGCTGAGTGTCTCAGTTCCCCTGGCTAGGAAAAGGGATTCCCTTCCCCCCTGTGCTTCCCAGGTGAGGCGATGCCTCGCCCTGCTTCAGCTCTCGCTGGTCCGGCTGCAGCAGCTGACCAGCACCGATTGTCCGGCACTCCCCAGTGAGATGACCCTAGTACCTCAGTTGAAAATGCAGAAATCACCGGTCTTCTGTGTCACTCGCGCTGGGAGTTGGAGACTGGAGCTGTTCCTATTCGGCCATCTTGCCACTATTTTGTAGATAAGCTTTTTAATGTGCTGCTGGATTCAGTTTGCCAGTATTTTATTGAGGATTTTTGCATTGACATTCATCAGGTATATTGGTCTGAAATTTTCCTTTTTTGTTGTGTCTCTGCCAGGTTTTGGTATCAGAATGATGTTGGTCTCATGAAATGAGTAAGGAAGGATTCCCTCTTTTTCTATTGTTTGGAATAGTTTCAGAAGGAATGGCACCAGTTCCTCTTTGTACCTCTGGTAGAACTTGGCTCTGGATCTGTCTGGTCCTGGGCTTTTTTAGGGTTGGTAGGCTATTAATTACTGCCTCAGTTTCAGAACTTGTTATTGGTTTATTTAGGGATTCAACTTCTTCCTGGTTTAGTCTTGGGAGGTTGTATGTGTTCAGGAATTTATCCATTTCTCCTACATTTTCTGGTTTATTTGCATAGAAGTGTTTATAGTATTCTCTGATAGCAGTTTGTATTTCTGTGGGATCAGTGGTAATCTCCCCTTTGTCATTTTTTATTGTGTCTATTTGATTCTTCTCTCTTTTCTTTTTTATTAGTCTGACTAGCAGTGTATCAATTTTGTTAATCTTTTTCAAAAAAGCAGCTCTCAGATTCACTGATTTTTTGAAGAGGTTTTCGTGTCTCTGTCTCCTAAGGTTCAGCTCTCATCTTAGTTATTTCTTGTCTTCTGCTACCTTTTGAATTTGTTTGCTCTTGCATCTCTAGTTCTTTTAATAGTGATGTTAGAGTGTGGATTTTAGATTTTTCCCACTTTCTCCTGTGGCCATTTTAGTGCTATAAATTGTCCTCTAAACACTGCTTTAGCCGTGTCCCAGAGATTCTGGTATGTTGTGTTTTTGTTTTCATTAGCTTCAAGACACTTATTTATTTCTGCCTTAATTTCATTATTTACCCAGTAGTGATTCAGGAGCAGGTTATTCAGTTTCCATTTAGTTGCGAGGTTTTGAGTGAGTTTCTGAATCCTGAGTTCTAATTTGATTGCACTGCAGTCTGAGAGACCATTTGTTATAATTTCCATTCTTTTGCATTTGCTGAGGAGTGTTTTACTTCCATTTATGTGGTTGATTTTAGGATAAGTGCTATGTGGTGCTCAGAAGAATGTATATTCTGTTGTTTTGGGGTGGAGAGTTCTGTAGATGTCTATTAGATCTGCTTGGTTCCAAGCTGAGTTCAATTCCTGAATATCCTTGTTAATTTTCTGTCTTGTTCATCTGTCTAATATTGACAGTGAGGTGTTAAAGTCTCCAACTATTATTGTGTGGGAGACTAAGTCTTTTTGTAGGTATCTAAGAACTTGTTTTATGAATCTGGGAGCACTTGTATTGGGTGCATGTATATTTAGAACAGTTAGCTCTTCTTGTTGCATTGATCCCTTTACCCTTATGTAATGCCCTTCTTTGTCTTTTTTGATCTTTGTTGGTTTAAAGTATGTTTTATCAAAGACTAGGATTGCAACCCCTGCTTCTTTTGCTTTCCATTTACTTGGTATATATTCCTCCATCCCTTTATTTTGAGCTTATGTGTGTCTTTGCACATGACATGGGTCTCCTGAATACAGTACATTGATAGGTCTTGACTCTTTATCCAGTTTGCCAGTCTGTGCCTTTTAATTGGGGCATTTAGCCCATTTACATTAAAGGTTAACATTGTTATATGTGAATTGGATCCTGTCATTATGATGCTAGCTCACTATTTTGCCCATTATTTGATGCTGTTTCTTCATAGTGTTGATTGTTTTTATATTTTGTTTGTTTTGCAGTGGCTAGTACTGGTTCTCCTTTCCATATTTAGTGCTTCCTTCAGGAGCTCTTGTAAGGCAGGCCTGGTGGTGACAAAATCCCTCAGCATTTGCTTGTCTGTAAAGGATTTTATTTCTCCTTCACTTAAGAGGTTTAGTTTGGCTGGATATGAAATTCTGGGTTGAAAATTTTTTTATTTAAGAATGTTGAATATCGGCCCCCACTCTTGTGGCTTGCAGGGTTTCTGCATAGAGATCTGCTGTTGGTCTGATGGGCTTCCCTTTGTGGGTGACCTGCTTTTTCTCTCTGGCTGCCCTTAACTTGTTTTTTCCTTGATTTCAACCTTGGTGAATCTGATGATTATATGTCTTGGGGTTGCTCTTCTTGAGGAGTATCTGTGGCATTCTTTGTATTTCCTGAATTTGAATGTCGGCCTGTCTTGCTATGTTGGGGAATTTCTCCTGGATAATATTCTGAAGAGTGTTTTCCAGCTTGTTTCCAGTCTCCCATCACTTTCAGGTACACCAATCAGATGTAGTTTTAGTCTTTTCACATAGTCCCCTATTTCTTGAGGCTTTGTTCATTCCTTTTCATCCTTTTTTCCTCTAATCTTGTCTTAGTGCTTTACTTCATTAAGTTTATCATCAATCTCTGATATCCCTTCTTCCGTTTGATGAATTCGGCTATTGATCCTGTGTATGCTTCATGAACTTCTCATGCTGTGTTTTTCAGCTCCATCAGGTCATTTATTTTCTTCTGTATACTTGTTATTGTAGTCAGCAATTCCTTTAACCTTTTTTCAAGGTTCTTAGCTTCCTTACATTGGGT
Source organism: Rhinopithecus bieti (assembly GCF_001698545.2). Lineage (NCBI taxonomy): Eukaryota > Metazoa > Chordata > Mammalia > Primates > Cercopithecidae > Rhinopithecus > Rhinopithecus bieti. The sequence goes on from NW_016813672.1 coordinate 1,256,285, forward strand.
TAGAACATGCTTCTTTACTTCTGTCAATTTGTCAAACTCATTCTGTGACCAGTTATGTTTCCTTGCTAGTGAGGAGTTGTGATCTTTGAAGGAGAAGATGCACTGTGGTTTTTGGCATTTTAAGCCTTTTTGCAATGATTTTCCTCATCTTTGTGGATTTATCTACCTTTGGTCTTTGCTGTTGATGACCTTTGGATGGAGTTTTGCTTGGCTGTCCTTTTGTTGATGTTGATACTACTGCTTTCTGTTTTTCAGTTTTCCTTCTAACAGTTAGGTCCCTCTTCTGCAGGTCTGCTGGAGTTTGCTGGGGGTCCACTCCAGACCCTGTTTGCCTGGGCATCACCGGTGGAGGCTGCAAAACAGCAAAGATTGCTCCCTGCTCCTTCCTCTGGAAGCTTCATCCCAGAGGGGCACCCACCAGATGCCAGCCGGAGCTCTCCTGTATGCGGTGTCTGTTGACCCCTGTTGGGAGGTGTCTTCACGTCAGGAGGCTCGGGGTTCAGGGACCCACTTGAGGAAGCAGTCTGTCCCTTAGCAGAGCTTGAGTGCTGTACTGGGAGATCCGCTGCTGTCTTCAGAACTGACAGGCAGGAACATTTAAGTTTGCTGAAGGTGCACTCGCAGTCGCCCCTCCCCTCAGGTGCCCTGTCCCAGGGAGATGAGAGTTTTATCTGTAAGCCCCTGACTGGGGCTTCTGCCTTTCTTTCAGAGATGCCCTGCCCAGAGAGGACGAATCTAGAGAGACAGTCTGGCTACTGTGGCTTTGCAGCACTGCAGTGGGCTCCACTCAGTTTGAACTTCCCAGAGGCTTTGTTTATATTGTGAGGGGAAAACCACCTACTCAAGCCTCAGTAATGGCGGATGCCCCTCTCCCCACCAAGCTCGAGTGTCCTAAGTCGACTTCAGACTGCTATGCTGGCAGTGAGAAATTCAAGCCAGTGGATCTTAGCTTGCTGGTCTCCGTGGAGGTGGGATCTGCTGAGCAAGACCACTTGGCTCCCTGGCTTCAGCCGCCTTTGCAGGGGAGTAAACGGTTCTGTCTCACTGGCATTCCAGGTGCCACTGGGGTATGAAAAAAAAAACTCCTTCAGCTAGCTCGGTATCTGCCCAAACAGCCACCCAGTTTTGTGCTTGAAAACTAGGAACCATGTGGTATACGCACCTGAGGGAATCTCCTGGTTTGTGGGTTGCAAAGACCATGGGAAAAGCGTAGTATCTTGGCCAGATAGCACCATCTCTTACAACACGGTCCCTCATGGCTTCTCTTGGCTAGGGGAGTGAGTTCCCAGACCCCTTGTGCTTCCTGGGTGAGGCGATGCCTCACCCTGCTTCAGTTTGCTTTCCATGGGCTGCACTCACTGTCTAATTAGTCCCAGTGACATGAACCAGGTACCTCAGTTGGAAATGCAGAAATCACCCTCTTTCTGAGTTGGTCTTGCTGGGAGCTGCAGACCGGAGCTGTTCCTATTCAGCCATCTTGCCTCTGCTTTCCAATCTCCTTCTTTTAATTAATGATTCTTTATATTAATTTCCCCCATGCAAATAAATCATGTGGTTTCTGACACACGATGAGATCCTAACTGATGTGGGTCATGATATGGATTCTGCTAATCCAAATAGTTATCCATGATGTGTAGAAGTAGCAGTCATAGGTGCCCTCTGTGGCTATAATCAAGTATTAGTTCCAGTGAATTCCAGGTGGGACATTCTGTATGCTGTGTGCAAGGCTGAAACCAGGCAAAGGCATGAGTGTCCTCACTTGCCACTCACGTTTATGTTGTGAATTTGTGCAACGTTCATGTCTTTTCATCCTAGTTTTAGTTATCCAGTCCTCTAGGATATTCTGAGAATACTTAGAACTTTTTAATAAATTTATTTTTGACTCAGTGAGCCAGAATTAGATTTTGTTGCTTGCTACTAAGAACACAGATGATGAGAAATAGCTAATATTGCATGCTTAAACTGTTTCAATGCTTGAATTATTCTATATATTTAATTATTCTATATATAATCACATTTAACAAGATATTAATTAATCCTCATGCAAATCCTATAAAGTATTGATTATCCTCATTTTATAAATGAAAAAACTGAAGCTCAAAGAGATTAAGATTTGCTCAAGCTCACAGGAGTAAGTACTAGAGATAAGATTCAAATGCAAATGTTGATTTCTAAATTTGATGCTCCCAGTTGAACATATAGACAACCTCTTCATTATTTTGGTAACAACAGTGTAATCAAACAATGTTTTTTTCCCTTAACAACATAAAAATTGTATTTGACTGTCAACCTAGAAGAAAAAATCTATGACATGTTATTCGTGTTTAGGCTCAAAGCTCAACATTTTAAAAAAATATTTATAAATTTAAGGGCTATAAATACAATTTGTTGCATGGATATATTGCAGAGTGGTGGTCTTAGCTTTTAGTGTATTCATCACTCAAATAATGTACACTGCATTCATTAAGTAATTTCTTATCACCATCCCCTACTGCACCCCAATCCTTGCAAATCACCAATGTCTATCATTCCATGCTCTATGTCCATGTATACACACTATTTAGCTCCCACTTATGAGTGAGAATATGTGGTATTTGACTTTCGGTTTCTGAGTTGTTTCAGTTCAGATAATGGCCTCCAGTTCCATCCATATTGCTGTGAAAGATGTGATTTCATGAATTTCATTCTTTATCATGGCTGAATAGTATTACATTGTTTGTGTGTATGTGTGTGTGTGTGTGTGTGTATAATGATATGTGTGTGTATATATATATGTGTGTGTGTGTATATATATATATACATATATATATCACATTTTATTTATCTAATTATCCTTTTATGGACACTTAGGTTATTGATTCTGTCCCTACATTTGCCACGGTAAATATCACTACAATAAACTTATTAGTGCATATCATTTATATAATGATATAAAAAAGACACCTGCACTCGTATGTTTATTGGGTAAATATCAAGTAGTGGGATTGCTAGATCGAATAGTACTTCTGGCTTTAGTTCTCTAGAGATGTTGTACAAATTTACATCCCACCAACACTGTATGAGCATTCCCTTTTCTTTGCATCCTTCCCAATCTATTATTTTCTGACTTTTTAATAGTAGTCATTTTGACTGGTGTCAGATGATATTTCACTGCAGTTTTAATTTGCATTTCTCTAATGATTAGTGATGTTGAGCATTTTTTTCATGTTTGTTGGCTATTTGTATGTCTTCTTTTGAAAAATGTCCATTATTTGTATTGTTGTTGATGACGCTGCATTGAGTTCATTATAAATTCAGAACTCAAATGTTATTGAACTTTAGGACCAAATTGAATCAATTACTTCCATGGGTATCTTGTTCTCATCACTTTCTACTTACTGTCCATAGTCACCCATGCACACAAATTTGATATATTAGGAAGTTGAAGCGAGCAATGATTAGATCTCTCTCCAGTGAATGGTCTAGATCAAGGATGACGACGAAGTTAGGGTTAAGATTAATTCGTGCCAAAATTAAGGGAAATAAATTAGTAGGGAAGTAAGAGCCCTATATCCTGTTTTTCTCATAGTCTAAATATTTTCCTTCCTAGAATTTATACATCCTAACTCTCCAATTTGCCCTTTCCAACATTATCTCATTGACTTACCATAAATGCTGACCAATCATTATTTTACATCAGATATGCTGATATCTTTTATTTTGGGAAAAAAAAAGACATATTTTTTTTATTTTAAAAGTGTGATGACCTAATTCAGTAAGTTATTATTTAAGGATATTGATTCAAAAGACAGTTCAATGCACCTAAATGCTCAATCTCTGGACCATTTTAGATAAAAGAATGTTTTAAAGAATTTAAAGAGCCCATTATACTCAGCTACATTTTTAAATTGCATAATTTGATTAAATTGACATTTAAATGTCAAGTACTTTTCCAGCATTTCCTTTCTCATGATTGCTCACTGCTGAGATGTTTGTATGTAATTAAGAGGGTTTTTTCCCTCTTTCCTTTTTAGCCAGTGGTCTACTTCTTCAACCTTACCCATCAGCAAGTCCCAAGATCCAGTTGTGTTCTTCCTAGAATTAATTGTGGCGTCACTAAAACTGATTTTCAATATCACTAAAAGTTCAAATATTTAGTTAAGTAAAAATCATTTAAAAGAAAAAATATTCACTTAAGTCGACTTATAGAAGTCACAAATTTTTAGTATGTGATTATGTTTAGTGATAATATTATTTCATTGTAAAAATGCCTAGACTATGTAAATTTGGTGGAAGAGATTACATTTTAAATATTTATCTAACTTTTTACTTATTTTATGTGTGTAATACAATGGACATGGAGTATATTTATATCTTAATAAAATACATGTACCATTATATGTATATACATGTATAACAAAACTAAAATATAATTGCAGAAAAGCACATTAAATTTTACCATTTTAACCTTAGAAAGTAGAGAAGGTATTAAAGAAATAATAGTCAGTATCAGTAAAGTTATGATGAGATGGGAACTTTTGCTCACTGTTGATAGAAATAATGAATTTGTACAACCTTTAAGGAACAAATGTATGACTACCTATGTGGAGTCCTAAATGTTATATCAGGTAACTTCTGGTATATGATTCTAAAAGACTAGTACAGATGCTTCTCTACTTACAACTGGGTTATGTCTCCACAAACCCATTATAAGTAGAATACATCGTAAGTTGAAAATGCACTTAATACTCCAATAACCCCATTGTCAGGTTGAAAAATTGTAAGTTGAAACACTGTAAGTCCAGATGCTCCTCAACTTACAATGAGCCTACATCACAATAAACGCATCATAATTCACAAACATCATAAGTTGAAAATGAACTTAATACCCTGATGAACCCATCATAAAGTGGAAGAATGGTTAAATCCAACCACAAAAAGTCAGGAGCTGTCTGTATACAAAAATACTCTTACCTCAATAATATAGCAGTAGAGGGAAATTAGCAACCATCTGATTTTTAGCTATGGAAATGTTTCACAATTTCATAGTTAATATAAAACATAATTTCAAATTAGGAAAGAGAAGAGAGAACATGTGTTATCAAGAATAGCTATTTCTGAGAGACAAGTATATATATGATTTATATATATATATATTATTTTATAATTTCCAGCTTGCATCAGATTTACTGCAATTGACATTTACTACTATTACAGTCAAGAAAAAAATTAAGCCTTATTTTGAGTGCAGGAAGATAATGCCTGGTTCTTCCACAAAAAGCAAACAGTCTTTGAGCTAAGACCAATCGCTCTCCAATCACAGGCCATGGAAGCTCCTTATGCCCAATATTGATGACTGGGAGGATGAAATTTACCCTGCTGTGGGAATAGCTGAAGGAAGAATATTCCACGCAGAAGGGAGATAATATAAAGGTCAGGATTAATAATTGTACAAGTAATTTGTGTAATTGCTTGTTTAATTAAGTTTTTCTGTTCTGTTTGGTTGCAAACCCTGCTAGGGCAGGATCTTTGGCAGGAATCTCTCTTTGGCATTTGTACAGTGCTTTGCAATATTAATATATGTAAAATCAATGAAACACATCCAATTATAGAATATTCCTTAATATGTTTGTTTGAGTCCAGGCTCAGAGATCATTTTTGTAAACAACAAAACACATTCCTGAATGTTATGGTAATAACTAAAATTAAACTGTAAGAATCCTTGAATCTGGTTATTTCCCCAGCCAGTGTGTGAGAATGGAGGAGACAGGTGAAAGGGAAATGAAAATTCCAGCAGAGGAGAACAGGAAGGGGAGGGCATTCTTGGGTCTTAAGTGCTACTCAGAAATAAACTTAAGCCAATAACCGAAAAACTGAAATATTATCCCTTTTCAAAATCTTTCCACCTCCTTAGTGATCTGTTCCTAAAATAGTAATTTTTGTAATGAATCCATCCAGATTCTTTAATTAGCAAAAGAGATTGCCTAGATATTAAAAACCCCTAAACATAGGGCCCAAATCATGGTGTGACCAGCTAGATGAAAAATAGGCAGCAAGCCACAATAGAGGAACAAGGCTCTGATCCCAGGAAGAAGGACCCAAAACCACTGAACACTGTCCATGAGAAAATATTCATCAAGTTAGGCAGCCCCATTCCCACTTGACTTCTGGGAACCAACAGTCTTTCTATTAAAACATTGGATAAAGTCTGGGGGCCATGAGGCATTGAATTGCTTAAATCAAATAATCTCAAAATATTAATTATTCCTGCTACACCTAGGGGGACTAGGGGATACTATTCCAAATGAGCAGCCAATTGGGCTCCAGCCTGAATCTGTGATGCTGCACAATCCTGCAGTTTCTCTGTGATATGACAGGTTGGAGATTTATCTACTCAACCCATTTGCACATTCCTTGTAAATGTGGATGGCCATTTGACAATGAAGGAAGCAAGATGTGTATTAATGCATTAATTTATAACATAAATGTCTAAGGGGTCAAGCAAATAAAGTGAGTGAGTGAAGCAGTTTGACTGTAAAGTCAAGAACTAGCCCACTTCTTACACTGGTTGGTCTTTAATGGCATCAAAGATTGCACTCTTTAGCTATGGACATATTTTGTTTACACATTCTTCATTTCTACCAAGAAATATACCTTTTCACATCTTTTGAGAAACTCATCATTTCATAGGCCACATATTTTCTTTTCTTGGGTTGGGTAGAATCTCAGATACAAGAAAGATTTTCATTTTGTTTTAAGTCGCCTTGTATACACAAAACTACAATTCAGCAATGATGAGGGGTGGCACAGCTCCTGGCAGGCTGCAAACTACTTGGCTGTCTGAGGCTGTTTGCTGCTATTCTGCCAGTGATTGCTATGTAGACATGTGAGCCCAGCAATGTTGCATCTTACATGTTCTGGGAAAAGTCAGAAAAAAACATGAATTTTTATGAGGAAATTCAAGTTTAAAGTGTTAGCTCCTAATTTTTAAAAAAGTACATTTGGCCAAAAAAAAAATATTGATTTAGAGGTCAAAGGTGGCATACTGACACATTTTTGCCCCTTGAATGCAGACAATCAGAAGAGGTACTTTTCACAGATGGCAAGTAAATACATTTTGCAGTACATTAAAAATTAAAATACAATAATTAGTACTACTGCTGAGGAATCTTAGGATGAAATAGGCTGAGTGAAAGACCAATTGGCAGGAATTTTTTACAGTAATGTGAGCAAATGTGATCTGTAAGAGTGTTAGTTGCTGTGAAAAATACAATATAGAATGGGAAACTTGCCACATTTGTAATTTCTGTCGCCATTCTTGGGAAAAATTTTCATGCCAACTCAGGCTTTTTTTCCCCAATCAATGACTTTCCCTATAGAGCCTGAACACATCTGAGTCACTGCTAAAGAAAAAGCTGACCACCACCTTTGTGGTATGTACTTATGTCCCTTTACTCAGGGACTTCATGGAGAAAAGCCCCATGAGTCATGAGGGCTTCTTCATTAGTTTTCAGAATAAACTGAGCATACATGTTTATTTAAAAACTGAGCTCTGCCTTAAGTGACTGTAATGTCCTGCTGCCTGCTGTGTCATATCCTGGACTACATAAGCTCAGTCGCTGCTCTAAGTGGCTCTTAATTATACACGCATTTTGTCAGCTCAGATTTCTCCAATGACCTGTTTCTAATATTCGCAAAATTTAAAGCAGACATATGCACAAAGAAAGATTACTAATTTGATGAGAGGAATGTCCACCAATGATCGGGAATCTTAATCTCCCAAAACATAGCCAGCCACTCATGGGGGAACTTTATGTTTACCTAATCGCTCCAATAGTTCCTAATGCCAATCACAATTCTGTCCAGCAAACACAATGACTGATTGGGAAAATGGAGAATCCTATTCTGTTATCCCTACCTTTAGAGTGAAAAATAGAGCTCTTTGTAGCACTCAGCAAACTCTCAATTTAAAAATTGAGTGCTAAGATCAGGTACCAATGCCTGAAGAAGCTCAGATTGTCCATTCTAGAAATCAACACCATACAGTTAAACTGTCAGCAGTCAACTTCCTTTTAAATTAAAAAAAAAAGAGAGAGAGATCAGCTTTTTAAGAATAAGTGCTTCAACAGCGTTAATGCCTCAGATCTGGAGCTCCACGGCATACCTCTGATGTAAGCTCATTCATGCCTGACTCCCTACCTTGTGTCCCCTGGCTTGTTCCAAACTCCTAAGTAAGCAGCTGATTAGAATTGACAAGAATTCTGCTCAAGGAGCTTCAGCAAGCACAAATCTTTTCCATTTCAGTACTCTGGTAGCTCAAAGGAATGAGCTGCCAAGGGAGCAGTGGAATGGAAAATCATGCGTGCATTCCCTCTCCCTCCGTGAGTACCCACATTAACAGTAAACTTTGGCCTTCAAGTAACTCCTTTTAGGAGGTGTTTCTTAACTAGGTAGAGACACAACCATTACCACCATGAACCCTGTGCATGTGTTAGGTAATTATTCCACCTCCAGTGGACTGAAATTTGTTTCCTCATTCTTTTCTATTTGTAGTATCATGAGACAGCAATCGTTTTCTGTTGTTATTTATATGGATCTTAACGTCTTTGAATGCCTCTCCACCTCCCTCAAATATCCATCCATTTATTGATCCAGTGAATCAAATTTGTTGACATTTACTTTATGCAAAGTATCACAACAGCTGAGGTGGGAGAGAGATTGTGCTTATGGTACTATATTATTGGTACCATTGTCTGGAGTCTCACTCTCCATTACAGGCATCAGTCCTCGGTGAATTATACCAAGGAACTAAACATGCCCCCTTAAAATAATTGCACTAATGAAAGCTTGGAAGAGCTTAACTGGCTGATCCTCAGTCAGTGCTACACATGTAGTCTATATACTTGTGTGATCACACCTAATTCTATACATTGGCTTCACAGGTTGTTCTAGCCTTAAGTATTTTAAGACTCAGTGTTTACTTTTTCCGTATACTGGGCATATGTTTCAGGTGAGCCATAGTAAATAATTTTGATTTTAATTTTAGAGCACAGTTAACCAACCATTGATCCATTTCTTTTTTCAAGAGAACAAAGCCTGTATTTAAAAATCTTCATTTAACTCTATGTTACATCTTTTCTTTGTTGTAAGTCTTTGCAAGACGACTTGAAAGTTGGGAAAATTTATTATCGTTGGAATTGGTATTGCTCTCCCCTGGAATGACTATTCCTCCCTTTCAAGAAAATAAAAAACAAATTTCTAAAAGTGTCTTTTAGAAATTCAGGAACATATAGCATTGGATTAATTAAAGAGTCTCATGACATAGAATCTTGCTTTTGGAGAGATAGTGAGATTTAGCTTTATTTCTTGTTCTCTAAGGGCTTATAATTAAGAGTTTGCTAAGAAAATAATTGCTGGAGTGGCTCAGGTAGGAGCAGAATTCCCATTAAGATTTTTTTTCTTTTACCCCTTTAAGGCAAATATAGTATATTTATAGTCACAGAAAAAAATTAGCTGGTATGGAGCTTGCCGTGCTCTGAAATGGAAGAATGAATTTTAAAAGGTGATTTATGGGACTGGACATGATTGGATTCAGGAATTCTTAGCTCCAATCCTCCTTTTCTAGTGACTCATTCTATAGAGATAAAGATAATGTTAACCTCATTTTCAAAAAAGGGGAAAACAGTCACTTGTTTGGGATATTCTGTGGATTAATGAATACATTATCATGGAGGACTTTGTTAAGATAAACTTCCATGTAACACTGAATAATAAGGATTGCAGAGAGTAAGCAAAGGCAAAGACTCAGTTTCTCCTTTTTTCTTTTTTTATGGATTAGAGCAACTGCCTATCAAGTTGTAAAATGTGAGAACAATTTGCTCTTCTAAAAGTAAGGCATCAAGGTAATTTACATTATTACATAGTATCTTCTCTAGTTAAAGATTAAATTACAGTCCAAATGAGAGTGAATTTTTTTATCATTCCCTGCTTTTACATAATGTTTGCCCCTGCTACACACAGATGTTCCTGCTGAGTTATGAAACTTCATAATAGGATGTGTCTAGAGAAAGTAGTATTGATGTTAAATGCAAAGTATTCTTCTCTAGGGAATTATACTGTGTGCATTGATATGCTGCTAATGATATATAGAGTTTTCTGTACAATTATGATGTACAGTTTAGGAGTCTCTGCAAAACTGTCCACCAATAGCTTTCTAACCAGAGTCATCAGAAATAGGACAGCACAGTGTGTTACAACATAGATAATTTAGGTTTTCAGTGATTGTGATTCCATTTTAACCACTGTATTACCATTTAAAATTGTTAAAATTAAGAAAATAAGGCCGGGCGCGGTGGCTCAAGCCTGTAATCCCAGCACTTTGGGAGGCCGAGACGGGCGGATCACTAGGTCAGGAGATCGAGACCATCCTGGCTAACACGGTGAAACCCCGTCTCTACTAAAAATACAAAAAAAAAAAAAACTAGCCGGGCGAGGTGGCGGGCGCCTGTAGTCCCAGCTACTCGGGAGGCTGAGGCAGGAGAATGGCGTAAACCCGGGAGGCGAAGCGTGCGGTGCGCTGAGTTCTGGCCCCTGCACTCCCGTCCCCGCGCCACGCCGAGCCTGCGCCTCAAAGAAA
>NW_016813672.1:1267283-1270121 GCF_001698545.2 Rhinopithecus bieti
AAAAAAAAAAAGAAAATAATAATAATAATAATAATATTAAAAAGAAAAACATAATAGTACAGTGTTTAAGATCATAGAATCTGGAGCCACATTTCTTGAATTCAAATTCTGGCTTAATTCCTTTATCTGTAAAATGGATTTGATAATGGTAAACCATAGGATTAAATAAGGATTACAAAATCAAGACATGTGTAAAGCACCTACAAGTTTTCTTGGCACATTGGAAGCATTCTATATTATTAACTATAAAAGAAGGAAAATTTTAAATATAGAGGGTATAGAAAAAATGTGAGAGAAAAATCAGTTGAATGGGAGAGAGGGAGTGGGAACTGGTGCACCATTAAGAATTTGATATTAGGTTGGAACAGGCGTGGCTCATCCATTGAACAGGAGGGAAGTCACTGTGTGTGTTTGATGAGGTATGCACATTAACTCTTCCTTGAGAGATAATTTATGAAGAGGAAATAAAACCTCTTTTCTTATATTTGGGCATGTATGATTTATATCTTTCTATGGAGTGATACTATGATTTATTCAAGGTATCTTTATTTGAATGACAAAACTAGAATAAAATTTTTCCCAAGGTTAAAAAAAAAAATTAAGAAAATTGAGATTCCAATTATAAATAAAACAACTGAAAGTAATTTGAATTATATACGTTATCAAATAAATTAGAAATAAGTATACTACTTTACTATGTAAATAGGAGCTATTTTATGTGTTTCTTCTGTGTTATTGCAAAATTTACATTTAATAGTAGCTAAAATGTGTTCCACAAGATATAATGGTTTCCTGTCAATCTGGGATCCTTCAATTATTTCCAAAACCTCTGTATGTTCATGTAGATAAATTCTTGCATATGTGAGAAAAGGGATGGTTGCAGTGGATAAGAAACTTACAGGGAAATTATAGTCATGTCTAATATAAAATTATGCTTTTTACTATGCCAAGACTAATTGCATTTTAATTTGTTATTTTTAATATTTGTAATGGAGCCCTGTATGTCTACTTTCCTCTCCTTCCTGGCATTCCCTGCCTTTACATTTCTCGGCCTCACTTGCAATTAGTTGCAGCTGAGTGATTAAGTGTTTCCTGTTGGGCATTGAATAGAAATAACGTGGGCCATTTTCAGGCCTGACACATTTCACCTACGGTGTATACTTTGTACTTGCTTTCCTATTAGCTGAAGGCAGATGACATGGGGTGCTTTAAAGGATGGTAGCACCACAAGATGAAGGGATTCTGGGTCTCTTAAGACAAAGTGGAGAGAAACCCCAACCCCATTGAATTGAAAACCCACTGTAGAGTTATGACTTCTCCTTTAATGATCCTAAATTATTTGGGTCATTTTGTTACTGCAGCTTAGTGTATTCTAACTAGTACAGAATTACATTCTTTAAAATCCTTTATGCCAGTCTAATACACAAATATATTCTATTCTCTAAGAACTGGCTCAAATTTGGTATTTTCTGTACAGCTTTCTTAATCTTTTGTATTGATATTAATGACCTATTCCTGGTCTGACTTCTTATACTAATCATTTGACTATTAATGAGAGAGCAACATCTATCTGTAGGCTTGGTCATCAAAACAAAAAGGGAAACAGACAGCTACATAATTTTATTTTCAGTGGGGATTAAGCATAACAGGTCTGGTCAGAGGTTGAAGATATATCTCTAGTACTACATTCTAAAAGATGTTTCAAACATGAAACTCAATATAGGGAAGGTAGTCATATAATAGAAAATGTCCTCAACAACACACCTTCAGCAAGTGTAATGAAAAGATTTAATAGTATGGTTACAGCATCTTTTGATTATGACCGTTGTCATGATTGGCGACTCCTTAGAATGCTAAGGTAACATGTAGCAAATAAGTAATTGCTGCTTATTGACTAAAATTCAAAGATCAGATTTACACTAATTTGAAAGTCCACCTTTAGAAATTATCCATAAGATATAATAGCTGTTTTTTTTTCAGATTTTTAAAATGATAATTTTATTGCAATCAATTTGTGATTGTTATTGCCATCCAGTCTGGCCTTGACAGTAGATTCTTAGTTATTGGTTGAAGATGAATCTATTACCCTGGAGACCAGAAAAGCTGATGGTTTGACTGTCAACCTTTTCTGGACATTAGTGAACCTAACCTAGACCCTTTGCTAATCAAAGTCTCTCAAAGACACCTGCAGAAACAGCCAGAACACACACACACACACACACACACACACACACACACACACACTCACACTCTTCTGGGTCTGTCCCAACTGAAGGCCTAAAATGGCTAAAGATAACATAATTATTCTGTTCATTATAATTAATTTACATTTCTAAAGCAGATGTTATCATAGTTTAATAAATATCTTTATTGGTCTGTCTTGTTTCAGCAATATAGGGTCTCAGTGAATCTGAATAATATAATTATTTGAAAATACATCTCCTAAGATGATTTTACTAGAAATGAATCATTTTGTAAGATAATTGATATTTTATAATAAAGTATACTCAAGTCTTATGTATGACGATATTTAGGCAACAAGATCAACTTTATTGAGGTCACAACTACTTTCAGACAGAATGGATATATCATTTTATGATGGAGACCTATTTACTTATTTACTGTAGGGAAGCATTCAACCTAATTATCTCAAAGTGGTATCAGATTGCTAAAATATTAAGAAGTTTAAAACAGTGTGATTTGATGATACATATTCTCTAGCATAATTTTTTTACATAAAAATTGTACTTATTAATAACTGAGTTTCAATTATATATATTTTTTGTTTTCAAAATTTAAAATATTTCTGGTTAATTTTTTAAATAATTATATTAAAAA
>NW_016813672.1:1271591-1297712 GCF_001698545.2 Rhinopithecus bieti
AAAAGTAAATTTGAATTTCCTTTGCAATTTTCATTTATTTGGGGGAAACTTTTTCATTATCTTATCCCTTTTCCATTTCTATGGTATTTTCTCATTCTAAGTAAGATAAATTAGTAAAGGACTGACAAAGCATGAATAAGAATACATGTGTGTATATATATATATATATATTTTCACTTTTCTTTAGTTTATCTTCACTATCTGACTAATTTAACAACAGCTTTCTCTTTTTATACACAGAGACTTCACTTTACACAGTTTCATTTAAACTAAGGACATCAGTTCTCTACCATGGAGAAAAATCCATCCTGTTTTCCAATGTCTTGCTATGAGATTTTGGCTATGAAAAAGCAAATGCCAAAATATGCATTCATTGGTTGAGGCTGGCCTTCCAGATAAATGACAGTGAGCTATACCTATTTACATGTTTATTTATAATAACAATTTCATATATCTATATAATGATTTATAACCTTTAACATATGTAAATACATAAATTTTAAATAAACAAAATTTAAAAATGTTCCATTTAATCTTCTCAAAAACTCTATCATAGAAAGAGAAAGATATTTAGACATTTATTTCCTGCCAATTATTTTCAACAATATCTTACATTTAATTCTCACAAAGTAAGTGTTGTGGTAGTCACACTTCCAAAGGGTGAAAGAGGAATTTAGAGAGGTTTTAATAATTTGCCCATGATCATAATTTTGATAGATTCCTGAGCCAGAATAGAATTGAGCCTCAAGGTCTACTTGATTCCTAACATTAAGGACAGGTGCCACACTTTAAAAATGATGTAACCACAACATTACTTATAATGTCTTAGACATGGAACATGATTAATCAATGTTGACTAACTGAAATAACTCCTCTCCACTTTCCTATATCACCATTCATGTAATTTCTTCATAATTTCGCTCAATGAGATAGTGTTCAATGTGAGAGTATTTTATTTTCAAAGATCAGTCGCTCTTTGGTTCATTTACAAGTTATTTTCCCAGTGGGAGTATACAGATGGAATTCATATAAATCAAATTCTATAATCAGAGCAAAAGTTTGAACAAACTCACAGTATGTTCTATCATATGAAGGAATAATTTTTTAAAAATATTTTTAAATGTTGTCTTTGGAAGAACCCAACTAGGTTTGATCCAGATCAGGTGAATAATAATACATTATATTTCTTACCACATACCTAAAACTTACTCACCTAATCTTTAAATTATTGTATACTTTTATGATAATTATGCTTGCTTTAGCATTGATTCACTACCTTGGAATGTATGATCTTCTTCAAACAAATTAACTAATTAATTTTTCTTAATGACTCTACCAAGAAAAAAATAATTCTGAGATTTCATTGGTAGGGTTTATCTTATTTAGTTTTTGTTTCCTAATGAAACAGTAGAAAACAAAAATGAAAATACAACCCATTCATGTATTTAATATTTGCTAAATATCCATTCATTTTGTGAAAACACACATACTGGATACCATACTTGGTTTGCAACGATTTCAGTTAATTTTCCATGAATTTTATGAGTCAAGTCTTTTACTCCATTTTGCACTCTAGGGAAATAAGGCTTCAATAATTTATGCCTATTGTTAGGGTTCACAGACCTGTTACTGACTAAGTGCTGAAATTTGAACCCAGAACTAGCTTTTCCAAGGCCCATTCTCTTTTTCCAGATGTTCTGTCTATAAACTAATACTGAATAAATCTACTAAACTTCAGGCAGAAAATATCTAAATTTAAGCCTAATATTTCACATCTAAAATCCTCATGTCTCTTTTTTTGACATTTATATATAAAATAAAGGAGAAAACTGATGGCAATTCTCTTTATGTTTCAAATAGAATACTTGCGTGGTGATGGGCTCAGGGGCCAGGGATCTTTCTGACAATATACTGTGAGAACAGAACCCATTTTAAGGGTCTCTTCCATGACATACCTGAGGCCATTACTACCTCCTACATATCACTAAGCTACAAAGAGATATCCCATGAAGTAGGAAAAGGTGCTTCTTTTACTATAGAGACTAAACCAGAATGAATAGGACTTCTCACACCCTGACCCCAGGTGTCATGAGGACAAGTATCACAGCAAGGTAAGCTGGCCTGCAAGTGTGAATTTCACCAATGTAAAACTAGCTTTTCTGTGGATGTAATTTGATTATCTGACTCTAATAATATAAAAATAAATAATAAACAAATAAAATAATAAAATACTTCAGTAAGGATATGCTACATGCTTGGGATGGCAGTATTGATGAATTGAGAACATTAAATTAATGGATAATTATCTCTAAAACTTTGTCTCCTCCAATTTACCCTGTAGTTAATACAAGGCAAGATCAACCACTTGTACAGCAGCCCACAGATCTGGGTATCTTCCTTAAACCTCCTTTTGGTCTCTTCAGAATCCATTGTTTCTCATTTCATATTGATCCTCAAATTCTGTTGATTCACAATTTTTCTTGTAATCTACCTACCGCCTCCATATCTTCCTGTCTTCACTATCAACATCTTAATGGAGGTGGTAGTATCAAATCTCCATCAATAGCTATCCCTTTGTTTTCCCCTCTCTTCCTGTCTTGCTCCCACCTCCTCCTCCTGGGTGTCTCATGTTTTTGCATGTGTCAGAAATACCACAGAAATGATGCTGTACCCTTCTCAGTGTGGAGGAATGTCATGCCCATATGTCTTAATACTGGTGGTGTTACCTTCAATCACTTGGTTAAGATGGTGTCCACTAGATTTCTCCACTGTTGTTACTATTTCTCATTTAATAATTAAAAGGAATTTTGTGAAGAAATGCTTTGAGACTATATAAATTTATGTTTCTCATTATACATTCACCTATGAATTTTAGCATCCATTGCTGATTCTTTCCTGCAGCAATTATGACTGTGTTGTTTACCTAATGATGATTTTCTGTTTCCCTTCCATCCTTCTACATTATTCATTGGAATTTTACTATATGGAAAATTGGAAGTTTTTTATATGGAAAACTTTATATGGAAGTTTTTTATATGGAAAACATTGGAAGTTTACTATATGGAAAAGCTGGAGCTTCTTCTCCATCTATTTATTTATTCACTTATTTACTTATATCAGTTTGGGCTCATGACATTGATATTTATTTTATGGTAATAACACATTATGACCACTATTTAATTTTTTTACTCATGGTCTCCCAGAGCTACTCATTTGTAGCTCCTGAATCCTTTCCATATGCTTTTCCCAGTCATTTCATAAGCATTTCCTTATTTTTTGGTACCACAAGATTGTCCTTTATCATCTTATATTTTCCCTGCCTCAGCTATAATCAGTCATTTTACTAAGAAGCCCTGGCTCTTTTAGTTGGAGAATGAATGCCAAGTGTGTTCATCGTTACTGGAATATTCTTGGAATATCCACATTATGTGTGGATACTTACACACACATCTACACATCTACATTTAGTTCATTTAGTACATTTACTTCAACATCTAAAATTCAATCTCTATGTTAAAAACTATGAAGTCATACTTATTCTTCTTGTTTCATCCCAACACGAGAGTGCTTATTCTAGCCTTTCCCCTTTTATTTTATTTGCAACTTCTCTCTCCAACAGTGGGAAACTTGGTCCTTATAATCCATAATAGTTTTACTTACTTGTTCAATGTTGGTATACATGTAAAATAGTTACAGAATTGCTAACCAATACACTTAGACAAAATTACTAACTAGCATACCATATCTGCGTATAGTAACTAATCAAAATAATAAATAATATTTTCCCAAATTACCTAAGTTATTTTCTTCTCTAATAACATATGATCCTAACTGTATTACAAATAAACAACATAACCATGGGGTTATTTGTAGTCCGGTTAGGTTCATATGTTATTATTTGTTTTTCATTTTAGCTTCTCTCTACATTCTGGTTGGTTCTATTTGTTTTTATGGAGGAAATGTTATAAAGGGCAGTGTATTACAGAAAAGTATACTGAAAGAAGTATCATTCTTTTCACATTCTTTCATTTCCATTCCCAGCCACCCTATGTGGATAACAAATCTCATTTATTTCTGGTATTTGTTTTGAAGAGATGAGTGGATTAATGTATACTTTCTCATTCCCCTTTATTACACGAAGGACAGCATACTATTGATACTCCATTAAATATTTTCTAAAATGCAAAATGTCTTTTGTCCAAAAGTACAAAATAAGTTATCTGGATGATGATGGCATCAAATAATTATTATATTATCCACTGAAACTAGTAACTGATGGTTACAGTGATTTTCTTAAACATCAGCCAGCCATTTCTTCAATAATTTTCTTCAGTGACTTCTCTGAAGCTATTCGTGACACTTTCTTGAGCTTCTCATCAGTTAATTAAAAATGGCAAACCAACAGTCTAAGGGTTAGAACATGCTAATTCTCATATGTCCTCCTGCTCCACCCATTCCTCCCATTCCAGGGTCTACCCATTAGGAATTTCCATGACTACAACTTCTGCTGTAATTAGCTGCTAGCCCACCCCAGCAGCACATGGTAAAGCAGTCTTACAACTTTAGTTGGATCAGTAATTTTTTTCTCTACCACATTTGGAAAATCTTCAAACATAGCCTCATAATCAACTCCTGAGGAATTCTGCATTTTAAAACTCTTAATGGTCTTTCAACACCTGCATTCTTGAAATTGATCATTGCAAGAATTCAGAGTGTTCTTTCAATAATGTCTATATCAACTTACCCATTTTCATTAGCTGAAGCTACTGAGTTTGAGGATGGGACACACTGTAGTTGAGCACAACTCTCTCTTAGAACAATGCCTTCTTCAACAGCAGCTCATTTGGCATTGAAGATATCTGTAACTCTTTCTTTTCATTCATTTTAACATTACTTGTCCCATGAACCTTCAGCACAGGTATTCCATCTAAAAATTTCCCCAGATCCTCATTTTGGCTTTCCTTTTAATGAGTTGTGATATTTAACTGTTCAATTACTTCCTGGATATATTTTTCAATTTAAGACTTGTTACCTTTTCCTTTGAAGAGTATGACATCATCTTTAATCAGAAAGATCTCTTCAACTTTTTCTAAGTCATGAGGATGAACATCCTCAAGATTTATTGTCAGCCTCTTTCATATATTGAACCACCAGTAGCAATAGCTATATCATTAACCTGGTTCTTTCTATCGTCATCAAAGCCAGGAGTTCTGACTGCTATAATCTGAAGACAAACTTTCAGCCTATTCAAAAATGAATGTACTTAGAGCTTCTCCATAATCATCTTCAGTAATTATTACCAAGGGCTTACTGTGAGCATCAGCAATTGCAAGGGCAAGTACAATGAACTGTATGCTAGAAATTTTCTTTTTGTTAAATAGAATATAGGTATCCTGGAATTCCCATCTCTGACCTTTTGATGTATATAAAGCATGGGAAAATAGAACCTTGATCAAACTTAAGGCCTTCAATAATTCCCAATTCATCATTCACTGTTTTTCCACCCTTTTATGTGATGACGCTCTTACTTCCAAACTTTTTTATTGCATCAGAAATGATGTTGCCAATGTCCTTGTCTCTATTTGAAGAAATCATAGAAACCTGAGAAGTGTCTTTCAGAGGGTGTTACAGGTTCAGACTGCTTCTTAAGTTGAACAATTACAGCATCTCGGGCTAACATACCTCTCCTGTTTTCCCCTGGATTAGCAACAGTACAGCGGTGGTGATGGTGCATCCCTGGCCTCTTCGTTTATATTATTGGCAACATCTTGAATAAGTTTAGCCTCAATATTTTTATATTTATCCTTGAAGTCAATTGACTTTCCAAAGATCACACCATCTTTTATTACTTTGGAACTTCTTTGACTCTATTCAATAATCACTCTTCTCCTTTCATCCCTTAGTAAGAGCTACAAAATCTATACTTGAAACATTAAGGCTCAGGGAACTGCACCAAATTTTATATCATTGGCATAAGCCCAGTTGAGATGAGGAACCAGGGCACTGGACACCTGCCTCATCTCGCAAAGGACTGCAAGTAATTGAAGCATTTCTACAAAGCAGCAGCAAGACATGCACAGGCTGCACACAGAAAGAAGCCTCACATCCCATCCCCCTCCGTTACTCCTCCAGCCCCTCAGCACAGCATTGCCTTGAGGGCAGTTTCTATCCCCTTCATGTTAGCAAGGACCCGCAACTGGCATGCCTTACACTTGGCTTTTTTTTTCCTTAAGTTAATATATTTTGGATATTACTCCGTATTTGTTTATAGAGGTTTTCCTCATTCTTTTCTACTGTTTCTTAGTACTGCACTGTGTGGATGTACGAAATTCTGTTCAATCACTCTCCTATGTATGAGCATTTACTTCATTTCCAATATTTTGCAATTACAAACAATGCTGCAGTGAATAACCTCATGCATGTGTATTAGCAATGTATACTCAGGGTAAATTCCTAAAAGTGTGATTGCTAGATAGAAAGGTAAATATACATGCAGTTTTGTTAAACTGTTAAATTCCTCTCCAAAAACGTGTGCAGGTTGGCGTTGCCACTAACAATGTGTGACAGTCCCTGTTTCCCCGTAGTCCCACCAAGAGGGTGTGTTGTCATACTTTTTAATGTTTGCCAATGTAATAGGTGGGAACTGCCCTTGTTTTAATTTGTACTATTTCTCTAATTGTGTTTGTATTTGAACTTGTTGAGGGACCGGATATACTTGAGTAAGCTCTCTCTCTCTCGCTCTCTCATCAGTTCAGGTCTTTCTCTTGTTTTTTTCATTGGGATATTGATCCTTTTTCCTTCCATTTTAAGTGTTCTTTATGTACTGCGGGGATTAGTCCTTTGTGTTACACACTGTAAACATTTTCTCCCAGTTTATCAATTGTCTGTGATTTTATTTATGGTGTTTAGTTTTTTGTTTTTTAAATTTGTAGATGAGTTTATCCTTGCTTTATTTCCTATGGAGTTTGAGAAATACAAAATATTTCACTACTCTATAATGAAATTAAAGAGGAATTCACCTCTGTTTTCTTCAGGTTCTTGTTTGTTTGCTTTTTCTTTTTTACATATAAATTCCTGGTCTATTTAGAATTTATTCTGGTGTATAGTATGAGGTATGCAACTGATTTTATTTTATCTTTTACAATTTTATTATCTTTTGGGAATATTTTAAAATTTTCTTATAGAAGTCTTACACATTTCTTTTACGTTTATTCTAGAATATTTAATTTTGTGTCTTAATTGTAAAAGATATTTTCACATCTTTCCTAGGAGTTCCACTTAAGAAATTCCTGGCAACCACTCGTGTCCTTCTTTTAAAAATGCAGATTTGTCCATTTTTTTGCAACATTTTAAAAGCCTCTATTTTTATTAAGATGAAGAATGAGCTCCTTGGCTAGGTCTACCAAGACCTTAGTCTTCTGGTCCAGATGTCAACTTCTCTGACCATTCTCTTTTCTCTGTGGACTATAACCACACTGGCCAGTTTTCTTTCTATGGGGCCTTTGTATATTTAACTCCCTCAGCTTGTAATGCTCTCCTGTACTTAACCACTACCTCATTATCTAGTCGATTCTCAGTCATCTTTCAGGACTCAGATCAAAGTCACTATCTCTAGAATGCCTTTCCGGATTCCTAAATTGGACACCCTTTTAACAAGTACTCATAAAACCTATACTTCTTCTTAGCACTTCCCACAACTGAAATTAAATAATAATGATGTTTTAAGTTGACTAATACAAGCACCATGAGAGAATGGGCCATTTCTTTAGTGGCTGCTACAGAACTTTGTACCTTGTAGACCCTCATTGAATGAAGAAAGCAAGCCTATGCATGTTGATTTGTATTGAATAAGCATTCAATATAGACATAGAGGTATAATGAATTATAGATATAAGATATTTGTATAATGCTAAAATATCAATAGATTTTAAGTCCTCCTACTTTTATGTACATTTTGCAAAAGCAGTTAAAACTAGTATTTCTTTTCAACAAAGAAAAGCATTTCCAGCACTTGAATGTACTGTGGCTACAAGGTTAGATAAAATAGGTTAAGTCTATAAAAATTTATAAGAACCTGCCTATTAATTATTTATCCCATTAGGTTTTGGTGTCTAATGCTGAAAGGGTACAAGGTCATAGGTTTGACAGTTTAGCAAATTAAAAATAAAATCGTTGTCTTAATTCTTTTCTAAGTGTATCAAAAAGTCAATTTTTTTTTTAGAAAACTTAAAACATTAAAAAAGTAAACTTAAAAAAATCCATAATTTTACCTCCATTGTGGAATAACTACTGTCTTCCTGTTTACTTCCAATATTTATTTGTTGGCTTATATAGCTTTAACATAGTTGTAATAAGAGTGTATTTAAAAGTTGTATTTTGTACTTCACCTAATGTGATTTCATGAACATTTTCTTTATTGGTTTTTAGTTTTGAATTATATCATTTTTATGGCCACATAAATTTCATTACATTGATGTCTCCAATCTATTTAACACTTCCTCAATTGTTAAGGCTACATTATTTTTCAGAGTTTACTGCAAGTACCCACCCCTGCTATACTCAGTTCTGCTTTTCACATACGTTGTAATGTCTTTGCACAAATCTTTTACAGTTTTGAATTATTTATTTGGAATAAAATGATAAGGAATGACCATATGAATCAGAAGATAAAATGAAGGCATTTTCGTTTTATTATCTAATTGTACTCTAAAACAACAATAATACGTCACTATTTAGCTGGTTGCTCATAAGTTTTGTGCTTATTGCATCTTGACATTAGCATAGGTTGATTTTTTTTATTTTCAATACATAATTATATGTGAAACATAATCCATGCCTAAGTTCAATCTACACTTCATCACTTTTCTAGCTAGTCAACACTGGACAAGTAATTTATCTTCTGTTTCTTATGCCTTTAATCCCAGCACTTTGGGAAGCTGAGGTGGGCGGATCACTTGATGTCAGGAGTTCCAGACCGCCTGGCCAACATGGTGAAACCCTATCTCTGCTAAAAATACAAAAATTAGCCAGGTGTCATGATGTATGCCTGTAATCCCAGCTACATGGGAGGCTGAGGCATGAAAATTGCTTGAACCCAGGAGGTGGAGGTTGCAATGAGCAGAGATCGCACCTCTGCACTCCAGCCTGGGCAACACAGTGAGACTCTGTCTCAGAAAGAAAAAAAAAGAAAAAAAAGTGGAGAATAATTTTGCATATCTTATAGGATTACGTGTATTAATATGTGAAAAGTGCTTAAAAGAGTGCCTGGCACACATCAAATGCCATCTGTCCTATTTGTTGTTATTACTTTGATTTGTTAATATTTATTTTTTATATTTTTATTATATGAATGTCTTTTCATGCCCATTCCCATCTAGGTAGCATTGGTTGATATTTCCCATTCTTTGGTTTTTCATTATGCCTATTATTATTATTTTATTTGGTTTGGTTTTCTAATTATATAGATGTGCATATGTGTGTGTTTAAAATTTCATACACTTATATTTACCATTGTATTTTCTTGTATTATTGCTCCAGAATCATCACAATGACTTGGAAATTTATTTCTGTTTTCAGCTACTTTATTTTATATTTAATTAATAAAAACTTATTATGGTTTATCATTGAAAGTGTAGATAGAGATAGCTTTTCTTCAACAACTAGAAAAAATATTAATACACAAATGCAATGTAATACCAGGCTGAGGTGGGAAGACCTCTTGAGGCCAGGAGTTTGATACCAGCCTGGGTAACCTAGTGAGATCCTTTCTCTGAACACATTTTTAAAATTAGCCAGGTGTGGTTGCAACATCTGTATTCACAGCTACTTGGGAGGCTGTGGCAGGAGGATCACTTGAGCCTAGAGTTCAAAGCTGCAGTGAGCTATGATTGCACCACTGCATTCCAGTCTGGGAGACAGAGTGAGATCCTGTCTCTTAAAAAAAAAATGCAAGTGGCTAGAGAAAAAAATTGGTATATTACTATGATCAAATATCTACTCTTCAGTAAAATATATAAATTAAAACATTTACTTTAAAGTTACCCACCTAATTTTAAATGAAGTCATTTTAAAATTTCATAGTATTAGGTCTAAATGTATATTATGCTTATTAATTTGTTCTTCTGCATTTTCTGGTGCTGTCACACATTCAACAATTAGCACTTTTCAGGTGGGAGAGGCTAAGTGAAAGTGCAATCTTAATCAATGATTTCCCCACACTATTTAATTGCATTTAAGGAGGTTAAAATTATGTTTGCCTCATACCTGCTGAAAGTAACAGCCAATACTTTAAATAAACCTTGTTTCCTATTCATATGAACACTTATGCTCTCTCCTGTAATGGAACTGCATTCTTGATCAATATGTAGTAGATACATTCTGCTTCAAAATAAAGAAATGCTTTACTTAAAATCACAGTTACATATTCTAAAGCTCCTTGATTGTCTTGAGACATCTGTGAACTTCCAAAAGTAACTTCCAAGTAGATGTAATATGAAGACATATTCTATCCCATGTCATCTCAATCTGTGTAAATACACTTTCATTGCAGTCAAGAACTTATTCAACAAATAATGCTGAACATTGACTACATGCCAAGCACTGAGTTAAGCACAGGAGATATATTTGTAAGCTAATGGGTAAAAAAGCAAAGTAAGCAAGCAATTTCATCACTGTGTAGTAAATCCTATGAAAAAAATGACAACAGCACGATAAATAGGCACAGATGAAAAGTGCCTAATTCGGTCTCAGGAGATCAAGAAAAATTTTCTGGATATGATAGTCTTCAAACTAAACCAGAATGAGGAATAAGCCTCATCAAAATGGGGGAGAGGTTTCACCAAGTATAGAGGCAAGAACAAGCATAAGTTTCCAGGTAACTCAGAATGATTGACATTCAAAGGAATAGGGATGGTTGAGACACTGGCGAGTGAGGCATAAATGTTCATGGATAGCCTTTCATGACACCTGAAGAATTTGACTTTATATCAATGAGAAAGAAAAGTCAATACAGATTTGGAGCTTTGAAGGCAATCTTGTTTACTGTGAGGTGAATGCACTGGAGAGGAACAAAGCCAGAGGCAGGACAACCAGTGAAAAGGGAATGCATTCATCCACACAAGACAGTGGCTTGAACTCATTTAATGTCAGTGGGAATTAAAAGAAGAGGAGTTTCAAAGTAGACCTGACTTGGCATTTTGAGTGCATGGATTTGAAGGCTGAATAAGAGAGGAGTTAAAGATAATATCCCAATCTCTGGCCTGAGCATCTGGGTAAATGGAAGCTATCATCAGTGTATAGACATCTGCTGACAAATAAGGGAAAAGAAAAAAAGATGCAATGCAGGATTAGATAGATTCATTGAAAGTTTGCCAGCCTCTGCCTAATTGTCACATGGGATTTGAGCACTTTTGTTGTCAGTGAGGCTTAAATATGGAGGAAAATAATTGGGCCACATGGGATTGAAACTACTAATAGGGATGTTCTACTCTGGCTTAGCAAGATGTGTCTGGCATCAGCTTGCAATTGCCAACACAATTGTTTCACTAATTAAAGAAGAGGAGAATGATATGGTAGGATTTTGGAAATATGTTCACCTATCTGAGGTTCAAGTGTTATACATAAATGAGCTGACTCATTCCCCTCTTTCTGCAGCTACATTATTAATGCATCACATCAAGTCAATGGTTATCAAAAATGTTTCTGCAATGTGAGTTTTGTCACCATCCCAGAGGGATGCATAAGGTGGCACCTATGTGCACTCTTCACATATTACCAGTGTCATATAATAAAATATCATGTATCTATGCTTTATTAGGCAGTATAAGTATGTGTGGATTCACGACAGATATTTATTCAATTGACAAATGTTTATTGAGTGCCCCACTAGGATCTAGGCACTGTCCCAAGTGCTGATAATACAACAGTGAATAAAACAGTGTTCCTATTTTCATGGGGTTTTTAGTAGTTGAAGACAGATGATAAACAAGTAACTATGCCAGATAGTGATAAATGTTATGAAGAATAATAAAGAGGGGTAAGGGGAAAGGAATGTGTGGGTAGTGATTGGATAGAAGAGTTGTGTAGTTACTACTTTAAGTAGGGTAGTATAGGAAGACTCTTTGATAAGGTGATGTTTAAATTGAGTGAAGCACTGAGGGGCAGAGCCCCATGCACGTCCATGGGATAAGTGTTCCACGCAAAGGAAATAACAAGTGCAGGACCTTTCAATTTCTATGCAAGGTGTAGCAATAGAAACAAAGATAAACAAAACCATAGTCCTTGACCTCATGGAACTTACATCTTAATACAGGAAATAAAAAAAATAGAAAGTAGAATATGTCAAGATGAAGATAAAAGTTACGACATTTCTTCTGGCAGAACCGACTGAGAAAGAAAATACTAATTAAGAACTGGAACAACAAATGACATCAGTGTTGCAACCGTCTCCAGATGACAGAAGATTGACAGTGCCTGAAGCTATGGTCATGTTCCAATTTCAATGTGATCATGTGATATGATTTGTATAGAGAGTGTAGCTAGTGTCCTGAATAATTCTATCAATCTCACTCACAGGTTATCTTTAAAATCAAATAACAAGTTGGGAACATCCTACAAAAGGGTTCTAGGAAGGGGTTTGTCCTCTTCCTGCTCTATTTGTAGCATGTAGCACAGAGGAGGGAACAGGGACATGGTTGATCCTCAATAAATATATTCTGAATAAATAGATAACTGAAAGAGAAAATAAATGCCCAGCATTTATATTCATGAAGACATAGCTTGTCAGTTTCGGCATGAGTAAAGAATACAAAGGAAGACATGAGCACTTGGTGAAAAGTCTATAAACTCTTAAACAGGAAATAGTTGTAGGAAGTTAGGATAACTCAGCAGCACAGGCTGGACTGACATGGTATATTCAGCAATTGGGTAGCTCTTCTGTGCAAAGACTTGGGGCTGACTTCCTATCTAAGTGGCTGCCCCTTAAATAGCAGCATGTTCTGCGACTAGCAGTTGCAGCTGCAAAACGAAGGAATCATCATGACATGTGCAGAGTGAAAAGTCCCGTCATTCCTAAATAGGTCTCTCAGCCACACCTGCATGTGGATCATAATTAGTGTCTAGTGTCTAGTGTCATCAACAAATATGACAGATAACAATATGATGTGCTATATGCTATGAATAGGAGAGTGGAAGACAGAGTGCTATGTCCTCATTTCCAAAGTGATTATACACATTCTCTCTGGTGTTCTGATGGATTATATACAAGAAGTTTTCCTTGGTTCCATTGAAATTTACTTGAGGCAGGAATTACTTCTACATTGATTTGATTCCTTTCGTGTCTCATTGCAAAGCGGTTCATTGTTACCAGGGAAACAGATTCAACCCCGAGTGCCAATGAATAGCCGAGAATTATAATAAAATAGCCTCTGACCCCACCTGAGTGCCACTGAAGCTGTATGACTACTATCTTAATTTGATACTTCCCTATGTGCATAAATAATTTCAGGGCAACCAATAGATGCCACGTTTTTCATGAGGTTTATACAAAAACATAAGTCCTACTTTAGGCAGTATTATGATGCCTAAAACAATAATCTTGCACTATAATTACATTAATTATATGTCACATTAATACTTTTCCATGATAGACATTTAACATTAATATAATTAATCTATATGTTATGGTTCTAGAAGTCACTAAAAACCTCATTTGTTTGCACATAGTATCAATCGCAATGATAAGTGAAAATAGCTAGTGAGTACAAAATCAGTGACATGGTAAGTAGAAACTTCTAAATTAATGAACTCTTTTTCCTTATTTCTAGCATAACATGCTAGCATATGTGAGAAATACAGAGGAAGTGCCATGTTTAAATCATTGCCATCTCCACTACTGGGCTTTAACTTTGAGGAAAAAGAAAATAAGAAAAGGCACTTAAAGGTGGTTCTTAACCTGTGTTGGAAAACAGCATGCCTTTGAAAAGCTGATGAAAGGTATAGGCTCTCTCTCTTTCTCTCCAGACAAAGGCCCAGATGATATGTACCCATTTTGCCTATAGTTTTAGGACTCTCATGACTTATCCAAGAAAATGACATATTGGCATAAAAGACTCAATTCACAATTTGTGCTCATTTCACAATTGCACCCCCCCGCCCCCCACTCTTAAACACAGTTCTTGGCACACAGTGGAACCAAATAAATGTATCTTAATTAAATGAGTGAATGAGTGAATGTATGAAGGAGCACAAGGGCTTGGCTTCCAAACAATTCAGGTCTTCCTGTTAGGGAGCATCTAAGGTAGAGAGCATTCTGCAGAGGTTTGCAAAGCACACCTGTGCCTTCTTTGCAAAGCAAATTTGCACATTCTTCTCTTCTAAAGCACATGCTTCCTCCCCATCTTTCAGAGTCATGTCCTTCCACCTTTGCCCCACCTTTTAGCGGAGTCAGGCTCTTTTCAGGCCTAATTTAGCTTAGGGTTTTTAAAATCTCTTTTTATTGAATGCATCATGAGAGTCCTAAAGTTGTAGGCAAAATTGGTATATATACTTGTACATGCATTTGGTCTTTTCTCTGGAGAGAAGGAGAGAGAGACACTGTCTAGCTTTCATCAGCTCTTCAAAGGCATGATGTTTTCCAATACAGGTGAAGAACTACCATTAAGTGCCTTTTCTCATACCACCAAAACAGTCACACTCTGTGTTCCATTTAAGTGCTTGTTTTCCTTTTGTTCTATAATAGAAAATAATAAAGTAACAAGTATGCTAGAGAATATGAACAACAGCTATTTCAGAATATAAAATATATCAGGAAAAGTTGTCTGGGTATGGTGGGTTACAGCTGTAATTCTAGAACTTTGGGAGGCCAAAGCAGGTGGATCACCTGAGGTCAGGAGTTCAAGACCAGTCTGACCAACATGGTGAAACCCCATCTCCACTAAAAATACAAAAATTAGCTGGCATGGTGGTGCGTGCCTGTAATCCCAGCTATCTGGGGAGCTGAGACAGAAGAACTGCTTGAACCCAGGAGGCAGAGGTTGCAGTGAGCAGAGATCATGCCACTGCACTCCAGTCTGGGAGACTGGAGCAAGACTCTGTTTCAATAAATAATAATAATAATAAAACAGAAATAAATATGTCAGAAAAAGTCTATTCTTACCTCTCTTTGATATTGTATTTTGTGCAGAATAAAAGAAACTTTAAAATCCTTTTCCCTGGTGCAAACATTTCAATTAATTAAATTTCAGTAAGAAATGGTATCTAGCAAATGATGGAGTGCTATTTATAGAGTGCTTATTCTATTTAATAGAATGCTTATTATTATGAAATTTTAAACACCTTTAATAGACAACATCCACTTTGATACATACTGAATGCACTTAGGAAGCCCCCAAATATGATTTAATGACTATATAAAACAGAACTTAATTTTATTTGCACACTTAAAATAAATGGTTTTATTAAATCAGTAAATATTTATTAAGGTTTTGTTTTATTGTTAGCTTCTGTGATATACACTATACTAGAGATAATAAGACATCGTCCTTGTTCTCAAAGTTAAATCCCAGTGATAGAGATGGGCAATGATGATACAGACTGAGAAGTCCTACTCTGAGGGCACACCTGGGCCAATGTGTGAGCCAAGGTCAAGTACGTAACATGCCTTTGGGGCTCAGGGGAAGCTTGAAAGAGGGAATAACTTTTAAGTTTACCAGTTTGAGTGTACTGGACCCAAGGAAGATGAAGTGGGCAGATATGGTGGCTGATCAATGACCCAGGTAGTGAGGGCAGCCAACATAAAAGAGAGGTTGAGGCCTTCAAGAAATTGAAGATTTCTTCAGAAGAACTGAAATGCCAAAGAATTGAGTTTTTTATGTCACTGAAGTGCTTGTTTGCCTTCTTTTCAGAGGGAATGAGGACCTTTTACAGACTTTTAATAAGGGGATATAAATTGGATCCAAGTGAGACTAGAATACAACGGTATACAATGTTTGAAGTGTTTAGATGTCAATAGCTGAGCGAAATTAGTTTGAATACTCAAGCCTCTAGAGTTTGGCTTCCATAATCTTCAGGTTTAAGTAATGGCTCCTAGCCAAGAAGTAAGCTTAAAAAACTAGCAACTAAATTCTCATCTCCTGTCAAAGAAGCAGGTATTTAGCAAACAAAAATAAATATAACTATATAAAGAAAAAAGAACTTTAAGGCTGTGCTCCAAACATAGTCAGAGATTGGTGCTTTGCAGGTTAGGAAAGAAATGTTGATTGACTGGCATTGTTTAAGAAAGGCTACCCTTTTCAAATCAAAGTAAGAGTAATTGGAAAAGCAAGACAACCACCCCCTACCACACATACACACACACACACACACACACACACACACACACACACACGCGCACGCATTCTCTCTCTCTCCAGGATGAAAAGCATAAGGAGCTCAACAAGACAAGGACAGAAGGCCCCGGCCATGGGCCTGGCCATGGGGTAGTGTGCCTGGCTGACACCAGCACCACAGACAAGAGAATCAGCTGGGAAGAGATGGAAGATATAAAAGCTCTGTGATAGGACCTCTCAAACACAAACCAAAATAGATCAAAACCAACAAACCTGAGAGACCAAGTATAGCCTTCTGCGGGGCTAAAACACAAGTTGAGAATACATATTTTTTTCCCAAAGATTTTTAAGTTCAAATTAAGAAACAGACAGTGGTTTGGCATGTAAAAGATGAATTGGGGTCTGCATAGCAGAATTTCTCCTATTCTGCTGAGGCAGAATAGGAGGAAGAGTGTGATTTAAAATAAGATCTTGGGTTCAGACTTCCTACTGAACTAGCTGTGTACCCTTGTGCAAGTTACTTTGTTAACTTGAGTCCCCAGATTCCATATCTGTTTAGATTTTTGTAACAAATTAAGTGGTCAGTCAATGGTAGCTGTTATGACTTATTGTTATTACTAAAAATAAGTAAAATCCTATATTGCCTAAAATGCCTCTAATATGGTAGTCATTTGAAATGTGGCTAGTGTAATTAAAGAAGTACATTTTAAATTTTATTTAACTTTAGTTAAGTTTAAAATCCTTGATATTTAGTTTAGTTATTAGAAAGCTTTATAAAAACATATGAGAAAGCATTCTAAAAAACATATTTATGTTTGGAACCATGTAAATATATGAATCAAATTTTCAAGAGTAAACTTTAGTAACTTTAAATATAGATGAAATATTTCCAATGTAAAATTGACATCCGAATTAAGATGTGCAATAAGTGCAAAATAAACATCAGATTTTGAAAATTTTAAAGAATATATTAATAAAATAATTAATGATGTTTATGTTGATTATATGTTAAAATGATAATATCATATGTTGAAATAATAATATTGGGTTAAATAAAACATTGTTAAAATAATTTAACTTGTGGCTGGGAGCACTGACTCATGCCTGTAATCCCAGCACTTTGGGAGGCCGAGGTGGGTGGATCACAAGGTCAAGAGATCAAGACCATCCTGGCCAACATGGTGAAACCCCATCTCTACTAAAATACAAAATTAGCTGGGTGTGGTGGCACACACCTGTAGTCCAAGCTACTCAGGAGGCTGAGGCAGGAAAGTCGCTTGAACCCTAGAGGCAGAGGCTGAGCTGAGATTGCACCACTGCACTCCAGCCTGAGTGACAAAGGGAGACTCTAAAAAAAGAAAAAAAAAATTAACTTGTTTCTTCTTAAAAATGCATTACTAGAAAATATAACGGTCATTCTATTGGACAGGGATAGTTTGCCTACTCAAAATAAGTACTGGAAATTATTGGTGGTCATTGGAAGTTATTGGTGGTTTGTGCAAAATAAGTAATTCCCCAATGTTGCAGAATTAAAAATAATTACCGTTTATTAAGTCCCTACTGTGCTGTAGACCATGAATTTGCAAAATTCTTTAAAGACCAGATAGTAAACATGTAAAGCTTTTTGAGTCATACAATCATAAATACTCAACTGTCTTTGTAACTAAGATTAGCCATAGAATGAGCCTGGCTATGTTCCAATAAAACTATAAAAACAGGTGAAAGGCTGGATTTGGTTCATGGGTAATTTTCTGATCTCTGTGCTGTAGACATTTCTCAAGACATATTTCATACAGTATTTCTAATCCCAACTGTCTTGTCAAATAGAGCCTATTATCCATATTTAGGAAGGAAGGAGGGAAAGAAATATGAAATACCATGCACTCTGTTAGCATTTACAATGATCAAAAATGTAAACCAGCAATTACAAACCAAGAGTGTAAAAATATGCTAAAAAGAACTGCCCTGCGTAAATATGCAGAAAAGAAAAAAAAAAAAAGCCAGATTCTTACTCTGGTCTTCAGTAAGATCATGCGTCTCTCTAGAATATTTACATTCCCTTTTTTAAAGTGTTGAGTTTAAAAAAATAGACTGCTCTGCATCAGTCATTGGGAAGGTATACTGTATTTTCACAATCAAAAACACTGTTTGAGATTTTTTAAAAAATTAGTCATTTTCAGAAATCCATAATCTCATACAAGTTTTTCTTTCCTCTTGGCCAGATGTCTTCTGCCAGTTTGCTGATACAACTGCATATTGAACAGATGCAAGAGTGGAGTGATAGATAAGAACTATTTAATAACATGCACAATTAGTTGAGTTTGCAAGAGAGTAAACAGCAAACTTTATTAGTCATGTTTTTAGTGTAATTTCTTTTCTATTAATGATGGCTTGATTTGACCGTGGCCCTGTTTTATTTGTTTATGACGTTTAATCTCTGGCTGCTTAAAATATGAAGAATAACAACCTATTAATAACATAAACTGGTGCAAAGATAACTGACACTTTCAATGCCCTCAGTGAAATCTGAGGCAGATATGATCAAGCTCTTTAATAGCAGAATATGATGACTTCAGAGTCTAGCGTGTGTTTTTTTTTCTTTTTGAGAAGCACAAAGTATGCCAAAATGTCATAATTTTATTTTGCATGCTTCAAGTCCATTTATATTTCAGTAATGCACAAAATGGCATCATTTAACTGAACTAAAGTAGACTATGAGTTAGTTTAGTAATCTATGTTAAATTATTTGCATTACTTCATAAATAAAAAATTACCCAATTTATATGTTACAGATGAGATCACTGTATTTTTGCATGACTGCAATTCAGGCACTGACTTGCGAATGCAAGGTCTCCTCTTTCACAATTCCATATTCCTAGGATTTGACTTTTAAAGTTGAAATAATGAGTTACTAAAAGTTATATAAAACATAATTAGACAAATGGCTATTTTCAGTTAAATAATTATTTCAGTTAAATAATTATGGTGTGCTATCCTTTTGATTTGTCAAGGGGAACATCTTAAGATGGATTTTTCCAGGTTGATCTTATGACTTACTTTTGGAAACAGTGCTACTCTCCAGTATCAGGAATGAAGCTACAGAAATGCAAAGCAATAGCATATGTTCCAGTGTTATTTAACATGTCCCAGTTCATATCACATATCTCCAATAGCACTGGTTTTCTTGAGAGTAGAGGCCCCACTGGAATCTAAGCATGCCAACTAATAATGTTTGTTATGGTGTGTTAGACCCAAAAATCACTCGTTTAAGGCCAACTTTCTTCTTCTTCTTCTTCTTTTTTTAAAGAGGAAATGATTATATACGTAATGTGCCTAATGCAGATCTGACCCACGGGGGATTCTTAATAAATGGGGACTATTATTCTATCTATCATCATTGTTGTCGTCACTGTCATCATCCATCATCATCATTACCATCAATCCAATCAAATTTTTATATCTCCTAAATTCTGTTACATTCTGGAGATGCATCTTTCAAATAGGTCACCACCATGGGGTTCACGTATTACTTAATTTGTGTTGATTTTACATGTTCTCTTTAATGCATAGTTTTACAATATAGAGACATATATTTACATATGAACTTTTTTTTTTTTTTTTTTTTTTTTTTATGACGCAGTTCTGCTCTTGTCGCCCAGGCTGGAGTGCGATGGCGCCATCTAGGCTCATTGCAACATCCGCTTCCCGGGTTCAAGGGACTCTCCTGCCTCAGCCTTCCAAGTAGCTGGAATTACAGGCGCCCACCACCACACCTGGCTAATTTTTGTGTATATAAATATATATATTTAGACAGAGTCTTGCTCCGTCGCCAGGCTGGATTGCATGGAGTGCAGTGGCGTGATCTCGGCTCACTGTAACCTCCGCCTCCCAGGTTTAAAAATAACTTATTTATTCATCAAAATAATCCTATGAAGTAAGTACTATTGTTATCCTATTTTACAGATGGGGAAACTGAGGCATAGTTGTTTAGAGCTAATTTTTAATTAAGCCACACAAACTACTTACTATTCCGATACCTTTATAAAATTCAAATTCGATTTTCATGAGAAAATTGCTTCTATGGCTAAAGTGTTCAAAGTAAACAGACTATATTTTTTTCTAAGAAACTTTTTTTCTGTGTTATTTTATTTCTTCATTTTGTTTCCTGTATTTAAAACCACTTTCTGGAAATTTTTTTTTTTTTTTATTGTTCAGTCTTGTCACTCTGAGCAAGTATATATCAGTCTATCTAACTGGGTTGTTGTGACCATGGAAATATGTATTTACATTAAAGAAAATTGATATAATCAGTTATTTTTATATTAGGGAATCCTAACAATGCTTCCTTCTCCACACGTTTGCACACACACAAGCCCATACACACGCACAGCCTGTCTTAAAAGGCCAGTTCTAACTAATCTCCATATAAGAGGATGGCCAGACCTCAGGATCCAAAGGAAAACTGGGCCTTCCTATTTTAAAGATGAGGAAATGAAAACTGAGTTTAAAAGACACATATTCATTCAGAGGAAGAAGAAGAAAAAGATTGGCCAATTAACTCATGGAGTTTAAATATTTATTCTTGAAGTTGATTATATTTCTTTAATAACTTAGCCTTTATTAAAAGTGAGCAGAATCTAAAATGTGAATTAGAAAAACAATCTCTGGAAAAGGTCACATAGATCAATCTTCATCCCTGGCAGGAAAATGACTACCCAGCATGGGTGGGTGAATATTCTCTTAAAGTTCTGAGAGCATGCACATATCTTTTTATTTCAGATATTTACATATTTCTGTTATTTGAACATCTTCAACACAGACGTGAGCATATTGTTAAGTAAGCTTTATGTGCATTCCTAATTTCTGCATTTAGAATGTTTGCTTGAGGAATATCTCTTGTACGTCAACAGCCCCATTCAGACCTTCTCTTCCCCGCTTGTTATGAGTACTGTACCCTTATCAGAGTTGGCTAATTTCTACTAGGCTGTAAGTGACCGATTACTAATTAAAATGTTAAGCCATACACAGCCAAATTTAAACACATACACCTTGCAGACTATTCAAATATTAAATTTTTCCAAACATTATTAATTTCTTAAAGAAAAAAAAAATGAGTAGCTTGTGTGAGCAAGTGAATTTGAGCCGGGTTAAGGAAAGAATGGAAACTATTAAACGTAAGGGAAAGGTAAGGGTAAACTTGCTAAAGGCAGAAGCAGTGGGAGTTGCCATGGAAATCCAGGAATTCTCCCTTTCCAATAAGGCAGCAAAGTTATAGCATCGAGAAGCAGGGAGACATTGCATTTCTTCTTTCTCTCTCAATCTTTCTGTCTACAACGTTGAAGAAAAAAAAGATGTAACTATAGGCACTAAGGGAAAATGAAATCAAATGATTCCTGGGTCCTGCCAGGACCAGCAGAAGGCAGTCCTAGATAAGGGAGTTAGCTAAGGTGTAAGGATAAGCACTAATTAAAAACTTGTGGCCCAGAAGCTGCCAGCAGGAACTTGATGGTTTTCAGTGGAGGTGGACTAAGCTTCAAAGTAAGAAATAATCGTGCTTCCCAGTATCTACTAGTCACGACCTCACAAAGCTCTGCACTGCAAAAGCCATTTGCTAGAGAGGCTGGACTCTGAACCACGAAGTTCTGGGTTGACTGCATCAGAGGCATTGTATTACATGGCTTGCTGATACTAAGGAAAGGAAGAGAGAAAATAAAATCAAATTAAAGCTGTAACTACATCAGGAGTTTTAATCAGAAAGCTAAATGTCCTGTTCAGTGTTTTTCAAAAACCTTGTTCCTAATGGTGGTCCTTTTTTTAGTATCTATCATCATTTAATTCTCTAAATGATAATAATATCTGGCCAATAAAATGTGTAATGTTCTCAAGAAAATAATTATGACACTGAGGATTTTAGGGGCCTGTTTATAGAGAAGTACATTGCTGGCTTTAATTTATCCAGAATTCAGTTGAATTTACTATCATGTGGTTTTACAATAGAACTGAGACTCCAAGTTCGAGGTCATTAAAAGGGTCAGAAAAAACAAAAACAAAAAACAAAAAAAGAACACAATTCACCAACTTTTCTAGAATATTTGCATTTCACTAAGGCACAAAGTCTTAAATTTTGTCATTGGAGAACAGGCAAAGGAGGGTTTAGACAAAGGCTGTTTGAGCATTTTCATTACCTCTTAAGTGACAGCAGAAGTGCTGTCCCCTGCTCTGATACACTTTTCCTTTTGCCAAATTACAGTTTCTCCAATTTCATCAAATTCCATCTCTTCTTGGTGATGCTTTCAAATAACCAGGGTCATGAATAATTGCTAAACTACTTAACATTTTCCTCATAAAATATATTTATTGTCTTAAATATCATATAATCATATTTTGTTTAATGCCATTTTAAGGAGTAAATGTAAACATCTGTCTTCTGTTTTAGTTACCTGCCCCACTCTCCCTCTTTGGCCCTTTCTGTTCATCTGCCAGAATATTTTCCCCCAATTCATCAACCATAAGCCATTTTTTTAGTTGTCAATTTATATGTCTCATCAGAAATGCCTTCCTTGATCACCTAAACTAGATCAGATCTTCCAATATAAACAGCGTGTAAGACTTTTTCTTCCTAGCACCACCGTCTTGCTAATGATGTATCATCTGTATATTATGGCATTACCAACAACCACTCTGCTAACAGAATCTCTTTCCCATAGCAGGTGGGTGCAAGGCAGCTATGTTGAAGGAATGATGGTTAGATTGTATGCATCATGAAAACTATGCCTCTCTATTTCATTAACCCTTGTGTCTGCATCACGTAAAACAATTCTGTTGCATATTAGTAGCTTAATATATATTGCTGAAAGTATGTATTTATTTCCTGTACCACTTTATTTTTAACCTATCTTTCTCATTCTTCTTTTCTAGAGACTATGAAGATCTGTGAAATGTGCCAGTTAGTAGATGTATGTGTGTTTGTCTCTGTGTGTTGTGTGTGTGAGAGAGACAGAGAGAGAGAGAGAGAGAGAGAGAGAGAGAGAGAGAGAAAATATGTGAGATGGTTATAAACCTAGGAAGACTACCTAGTTTCTTCATATAACCACAGTGTTTTTTTCTCTACTTAGGTCTATATATGAAGTTATGCTTGAATTGTGATTAAAAATTTCACTTCTTTAAAAACAAAGGCATCTATTGGTGTTGATGGAAATGAAGAGAAAGTGAAGATGAATAAAATTGATAATCATGACTTTGTAAACATATATAGAAACATTAAGGATCAGTTATATTCTAATGCATTTTAGAGATAAAATGACATGTTATAGTGACACTGAGCATCTGTGATTGAGAAAATCCTAGTGTGTCAAGTGTTTTCTGCCTGGCTCTGAGCCCTCTCAATACTAAGAGCCCCGCACCTGCACTGGTATCTCTCACCTGCAACCTGGCTATGCCTGACCCATCATCATAATTCTGAGAACTATGTCACTGTCCATGATGCTTTATATCTATAGACAGCACTGTCATTCTCCAGGGAGGAAAACCTAGTTCTTCAATTGCGAACTATCTTATATCTGATCAATCGCCAAGTCCTGATGTGTCCAAGGTCTACAAATATCTGAAGACCCAAATATAATTTCACCTTCTTCACAGAGTCTTCCTGATCTCTTCCCCAGGAGAAGCCCCTCCAGCACCTGTCTCTTTCAAGTAAGACATCACTTTCTGCCTTCTATATAGCACACCTGCAGTAGAATCTGGCACATAGGAGCACTAGGCAATTTAATAATAATAATAAACATTGACGTACACTTGTTATCCTCCTAACTACACTCTAAGATCAATGGGGGCCAAATCTAGGTCTTTTTCAAGTATATATTTCTTCGTGCTTTACGTGTCCAACCTACTTGCCCATCAAGGGTGGACTAAATAAAGAAAATGTGGTACCTATACACCATGGAATACTACACAGTCATAAAAAGCATGAAATCATGTCCTTTGCAGCAACATAGATGCAGCTGCAAGCCACTAGCCTAAGTGAATTAACACAGGAACAGGAAACCAAAAACCACTTGTTCTTACTTATAAGTAGGAGCTAAACATTGGGTATTCAGAGAAATAAAGATGGCAACAGTAAACACTGAGGACTACTAGAGGAGGGAGAGATGAGGGGGGACAAGGGCTGGAAAACTAACTGTTGGGTACTTTGCTCAGTACCTGGGCAACATGCTTATTCATACCCTAAACCTCAGCATCACAAAATATTTCCGGGTAACAAACATGCATATGTACCTGAAACTAAAATAAAAGTTGAAAAAAAAAGAAGCTCATTTTGCCATCATCTTTATCCTGGCCTTTACTGCGTTTCTCTACAGTAGCTTCAATTTCATTTCTTAGTATTGAGTGTCTTCCACCCCTTTCTCCAACATCCACATCCTCACCTTATTCTTTTTTTAATGTGACTTTTCTGACTCAAAAAAATCTTTATTGTTTTCTTATTGTATACTAGATTTCAAACATATTCACTTAATTTTAAGGATCTTTGCCATCAGGCTACTGTTGACTTTTTGATTGATGCCTCTATTTTCTTTCACAAGTAATCCACACCAGGTTAATGTTTCTCCTATAACCCTGATAATATAACCTGAGTTTTTCCATCTTCATATATTTGTCAGTGCTTTCTCTTCTCCTAGAATGTCCCCCATCCTACTTCCATTCTGTATGCAAACTAATTCACCTTGAAACTTTTCTGATCATATATAAATAATAAATTTTCACACATCTTCTCCCTTTTATATAATTAGTAGTAATTAGTATCAAATGTGTATCTTATTAATCTTGATATACCTCACAGTTACTAGCGCTCTTTTACTAGATAGAATTACATGAAAGTGCTGACATTTGACAGTTCTGACCCTTAAAATGGAAATTCCACATAAGCTAACATAATAATTTGATGCTGTCACAGAGCTAGTTTGGCAGTGATTTGAAGCCAGGGTCAAAATCTGGTAAATGTGGACATGAAATCACTTAAAGTTTGTATTTTATTTTGAAAATTAGAGCTCTGGCTGAGAATCTAAATTTGATGAAGTGTCATCCATTTCTGAAGAGAGACAGGCTGCAGCTGGTGAGCATCTATCAGTCTTCTAAATGCTTCATAAGGAGTCTCTTTTTTAACTTCCTTCTTTCCTTTCTTCCTTCCTTCCTTCTTTCCTTCCTTCCTTCCTTCCTGCCTGCCTGCCTGCCTGCCTGCCTTCCTTCCTTCCTGCCTTCCTTCCTTCTTTCTTCCTTCCCAAAGAAATCCTGGTGGTAAATAATTGATAAATAGATGTGCTACGTAATCATAAATACCACTACTCAGGCATAACAGTAATATTGTCTCTTTTTATCTAGAAGACCAGTAATAGTACTTTGTGTTTTAACTGACGAGAGGAATCAATGCAAAGAGTTATTCCAAATTCCAAATCTTTGCATAACTTATGAGAAATAATACATGAAACAAATGTTGTTAAGTAATCTTTACAATGAAATTAGTAAGACAGGATAATTTTTAAAAACCCACTTTCATTATGAGATCATCAGTCAATGCACTGCTTTCTAGGGCATTAAAAATATTGATACATCAAATAAAAAGGTATTAACAACTCTAAAAGAGTTAATTTTATTTCCAAAGTGCCTACCTTTAGAATGGGTTTTATTTAAACCAAATTCTTTTTCTTCTCTTCTGAGATAAGATTGAGGAAGACTGATTTAAATACATATATAAATATATAAAAATAAACATAAAATATAAATATAATATAAACACATATCT
>NW_016813672.1:1297895-1309167 GCF_001698545.2 Rhinopithecus bieti
AGGTATTATATATAAGTATACACCTTATATATAATAGGTATTATATATAAGTATACACCTTATATATAAGTATAAGGTGTATATAAGGTATATATAAGGTAAATATAAAGGTGTATATATGGGTTTAAATATAAATAGGTATAAATATAAAAAATAAAAAAGGTATAAATGTACAGTTATATATATACCTTTATATTTATATATATACCTTTATTTAAGTATATACCTAAGGTGTATATATATACCTAAATAAAGGTGTGTGTATATATATATGTTTGCCTTATTTTTACTCAGAAGGGAAAACCACGTAAGGTGTTTTGTTTTGTTTTAGTGTGGTCACTCTAAGTCAACATAATCTCATCTAACTTTATTTTAGTAATCGAAATGAAATCAAACTCATTCATCCAAGCAAATGCCTGACATACAGAACATTGGAATTACATATGGTTGTTACTTATACCTGGTGGAACCATGAAAAAATGGTGTTATTACTGTGTTTCCCATCTGTTTAATGTCGTTGATAATATTTGTAAGATAAGAACATCTTGAAGACAGAAACACGATCATACTTCTGATATTAGTCTTCCCCTGAAACATTCTGCTTGGCATTCACTCACTTTAAGAATATGCATTTGGCCAGGTGCAGTGGCTCACGCCTGTAATCCCAGCACTTTGGGAGGCCGAGGCGGGTGGATCACCAGGGTCGGAGGTTTGAGACCAGCCTGACCAACATGGAGAAACCTCGTCTCTACTAAAAATACAAAATTAGCCTGGTGTGGTGGCACATGCCTGTAATCCCAGCTATTCAGGAGGCTGAGGCAGGAGAATCTCCTGAACCCAGGAGGTTGCAGTGAGCCAAGATCGTACCATTGCACTCCAGCCTGGCGACAGAGAGAGACTCAGTCTCAAAAAAAAAAAAAAAAAAAAAAGCATTTATTTCTATTTCTTCTGTATCTTCTACTCTACTCATTTGATTCCATTAGGCCTTTAAAACTTCATTTTTCTCTCTGCTTTGCTTTTGTCATAAGGGTATTGTAGTGAACAACCTTGCATTGTTCAAAATTATGCTGAATGCTCAAATAAATGTATTGAGTATTACTTGCTAAACGAGATGATACTCAGTCAAGGCTTTGTTTTTTCTTAACATTGTAAACATTTTATTATCCACACCAGAGAAGGAGTAAAAAAAGGAGTAAATATTTCTACAAATAACACATGAAATTAAATATTTTCATACAAAGACTATTTGATCAAAATCTTTCATAATTGCTTCATAAATTAAAACCTGAAGAATGTCTTGAAAACTGAGTTATACATTGTTTTTACACCGAAAAAAGCATTCTTGTAGTCTTCAGGAGCCTTGGTTAAGTTTAAGCTCAGCTTTAATTTTAATTAAATTTTCTCTGTTATTATATATTTTATAATAAAACATATTTTCATGTGCCAAAAGTACTAGTTATTTGCTGCTTCAGGTTAACTCTGCATATAAGCAGAGAAAAATATTAAGAATATTTATTAATATGTTATCTAAAGAGGTATCATATACAAGGATATATTTGAAAATTATAAAGTGCTGTATAAATTTAAAGTATATATGTTATTAAATATCATTGCATTAAATACCTGAAAAAGTAACACACATTTTAATGTAATGTAACAGAAAAAAAATCATGGATTTTTTATTCCTTATACTCCATCTTAAATGTTTTAACCTTAGGTTAGCAAATTTATTTTTTAGAGTTCTATGACTAGAAAAATCCAGGCTCACCATAATTATAAACGGTTATGGATTTTAGAAGTACTATTAATGTTAGAGGATAGATTTTTTCCCTTTGAGTAGAATGTGTTTGACCTGTCAAAAATAACGGATGGCTTAAGGGATATTTTTACATGATGGGGGAAGGTTATGTCATTGCTCACACCAGGAGTGTACATCATAGTTTCAAGCATATGGTTTTCACTAAAGACAACTGCATCTTTGGTTCAGATCGTTCATTACTGTAAAGGCAACTGTCATTTCCTAGAGATTAGTATTGGGGTTCCAAGTTCTGCTCTTCTTCACATTGCAGTGTTGCTTAATTAATTATAAGAGCAAACTACCATCTGAACACTGGCTTAAAATAAGAGTGTGGAAGAAGAAAATCTGAGCATGATTGATTTTCATGCACAGGGTTGGAGAGTGCCCACAACTGGAATTGTAAGTAGGAGCAGGGCTGACCTCTGTGTAAGAAATGAGTTGGTTGCTAGTTGCTTTAATCTCACTGGTAGGGTGTTAAATCGTTAAGTACTGCCTTCCAAATACAACAAAGGAACATGACTTGTTCACACTTTTGAAAGTTTCTCTTAAATATGTTCTGGTTTCTGTCATCATCTTTTCTTTAGATGAAAGAATACAGCAATGATCTATAAGAAAAACATTTAGAGGGAGCAGTTGATGCATGTCTATAGTCCCAGTTGCTTGGGAGGCTGAAGTGGAAGGATCAGTTGAGGCCAGAAGTTTGAGGCTGCAGTGCACTATAACTGTGCCTATCTACTGCACACTAGCCTGGGCAACATAGTGAGACCCCCATCTCAAAAGTAAAATAAAATAAAGATATTAATTCAATATTACTTCAACACATGTTTATTGAGTGTAAACTATATACTAGGTCATCACTGTCCAGTAGAAATGTAATGTGAACCACATGTGAAATTTGAAATTTTCTAGTAGCCAAACAAGAAAACGGAAATCAATGAAATTGTTATTATTATTATTATTTTAGACAGAGTCTCGCTGTGTTGCCCAGACTGGAGTGCAGTTGCGTGATCTCTGCCCACTGCAACCTCCACTTTCCAGGCTCAAGTGATTCTCCTGCTTCAGCCTCCCGAGTAGCTGGGGTTACAGGCACCCACAACCATGCCTGGCTGATTTTTATATTTTTAGTAAAGATGGGGTTTCACTATGTTGACCAGGCTGGTTTTGAACTCCTGACCTCAAGTGATCCGCCAGCCTCAGGTTTCCAAAGTTTGGGATTACAGGTGTGAGCCACTGCGCCCAGCGTCTTTTTAATCATATATTTTATTTAACCCAGTATATTGAAAATATTGTCAATTCCATATGTAATCAATATAAAAATTACTAATGAGGCATTTAACAAGATTTTTTTCATACGAAGTCATGAAAATTTGGAGTGCTCTTTACACTTACAGAACATCTCAATTCAGACTAGCCACATTTCAAGTCCTCAATAACCACATGTGTCTACAATCCTGGATAGTGCAGTGATAAACACTAATCATGAGCCAAAGCACTTGATCTTATGGAGCTTACGTTTTAGAAATATAGATATTTGAATTTTGTGTTACATAAGCATTCATATTTTCTTAGAGCTTCTAATTGAAGCCACATTTCTTCATGACTTTTCTTAAGTACCACTTAAGAAAATCATAAACTTCAGAAAACAGTAAACAAATTGAATTGTTTCACCCCCCATCTCTTTCCAGGTCTGTCCTCACGTCCCTCAGTGGCTAAGAATCAGGACATGTCTTTGAAATCTAATTTTAGCAACA
Source organism: Rhinopithecus bieti (assembly GCF_001698545.2). Lineage (NCBI taxonomy): Eukaryota > Metazoa > Chordata > Mammalia > Primates > Cercopithecidae > Rhinopithecus > Rhinopithecus bieti. Next base: position 1,301,445 of record NW_016813672.1, read on the forward strand.
TGTGCATGCAAAATTATTTTCTCCCACAACATCTCTATTTGCTTTACAAAATAGTGTTTTCAACTACTTATTATCGAGTCAAATGAACTCCCCAAGGATCATGTGCTGCTCTCTTTACTCCATGATTTTCAGTAATTCTGGTCTATTTGGAGACTCCAGTAAAAGGAAGGAATATGGCATTAGAAGTATGCCGGTACTGTAAGGGTGGAGTTTGGATTCTAAGACTTTACAAACCTCTCTAGAGAGGGCTTACAAGTCCATATGGAATCCACTGAGTCCAGAGTCATTGGGATGATCTGTATGGAGGATGTTGTAAAGTATGAGTGAAGTTGAGCACAAATGCCTCAGGGAAGATGTCTGCTTGCAAGGAGGTGAGTTACTTGTAATTGTGGCTTGTCATCTACCCTGAGATGGGTACTTGTAAAATAGGACAAGGTGATAGAAATCACTCCCCACAATCTCATAGGGAAACAATACTTCCTGCCAGAAAATTAGCTGAGAAAGTTCACTGAGGAAGGGAGGAGGGTAAATACAGATCAGAATTTGAGTCATTCCTTAACCTCCATTTTGAGGATATATTTAAAAACACACACACACACAGAGAAGTTCCAGGACCCCATTACAGATCACAGTCATGTTTGAAATCCCACACATCATTGCTTCCAGTAAGGAACTCACTTCGTAGCAAATAAAGTGCGCCAATTGGCCCATACACACAAAAACCACTAGTCTTACTATGTTCTTCACCATTCTCAAGCAGCTGGTTTCATAAAATGGTGAAATGACTTTTTTTTTAAAGATCCAGCTACAGTGCCAGCTCTGAGGCATTAACCTTGCAGGGCTGGGGCACTGAGCAAGGTTCTTCAAGAGGCTGTATATGTTCTGAATCAACATCCAATATATGGTATTATTCCTTCTATAGCCAGGACTTACAGGTCCAGGAACCAAGAGCTAGAAATGAGAGTAGCAACACTCACCGTTACCCCTAATGACCCACTAGCAAAATGTTTGTATCCTGTCCCCGTGTCCTTAAGAGACTCTGCTGGCATAGTGGTCTTAGTTTCAAAAGGAGGGATGCATCTACCAGGTGACATAGCAATGATTCAACTAAACTAGATGTTAAGGCTACCACTTAGCCAGTTTGGACTCTTCATGCTTCTAGGTCAACCGGCAAAGGAAGGAATTATTGAGCTGGCTAGAGTGATTGATCCTGACTACCAAGGAGAAAAATTTAACTGCTATTCCAAATGGAGGTAAGGAAGAGTAGGTCTATAATGCAGGTGATCTCTTAGGGCATCTTTTAGTATTACCATGACCCCTGTTTGAAGTCAATGGGAGACTACAGCATAATCCAGGAAGGATTCTAATGGCCCAAACCCTTCAGGAATGAAGGTTTAAGTCACCACACCAGATGAAAACTACAGCCAGCTGAGGTGCTTGCTGAGCACAAAGGTAATGCACAATGTGTAGTGAAAGGAGGTTGTTATAAATACCAACTACAATTATGTCATGAGCAGTTCTTCCTTATTTTGTCATGAATATGTTTGTGTGTGTGTATATATATTTATATGTATAGTCTTCTTTCCTGTTCTTATTCTCTTGTCATACAACATAAGATGCATTTGCTTTATATCAATATTTAAGTGTTGTTAACTTTATGTCATAGTATTTCATTGCAGTATATCAAGAATAGTAAATATCACCCAGGGACTTTGCATTCTCTTCTGGGATAAGGGTTGCTCAATTGTATGCAGAATGATTGTATTATGTTAGTCCAAAGTATGGCTTTGTTATTGCCTATATTTGGAGATTAAATATGGCTTAAAGAAATGCATATGGATGCCAAGTTTTCTGTGGTGGACTCAGTTAGTGAATTTTATGTGTCAGCTTAACTGGGCCAAGATGCCCAGATATTTGGTCAAATATTATTCTGGCTATTTCTCTAGAGGGTGTTTTGTGGATGACATTAACATTTAAAAAGGTGGACTCTGAGTAAAGGGGACTGTCCTCCATAATGTGGGTGGTTCTCATCCAATCATCTGAAGATCTTAATAGAACAAACGCTGATATCCCCAAGCAAGAAGGGATTCTGTTAGAAGACTACCTGTGGACTTGAACTTCAACATCGGTTTTTACATTGGTGTCCAGCCCACCCTGCAAATTTTGGACTTGCTTTCCACCATAACTGTGTGAGCCAGATTTTTTTTTCTGTATATACACATCCTATTGGTTCTGTTTCTCTAGAGAACCCTAATACATCTACTAATTTAGGCCATTCTTAGTGGAATCTCCAAAACAAAATTTTTACATGTTTTTTAGGGCATTCTGATTTAGGTTCGGAAGTTTTCAAGGGGAAAATTAACTATAATCCTCCCCTCACTTATGACCACTTCATCCTGAAAAACCTCAGATATTTCACTCCAGAATTAAATATTAGCTTTATTTTATTTATTTCCTCAAATAATATACTTTTACCTTAACGATATTTGAGAAAATTATCCTGGAATAACTTATTCAGAGTTTCATCTACTCATAATTTCTTGATGTGCTTCACTAACATCAACTGAATGGCAATTTCAATGAGAAGCTTTTTTGGAAAAACACTCAAATTAATTTTGAAAGCTAAAATTTAGAGATAAATTTTGAAGGTTACACATAGAACCTATTGATGGAGCAACAGGTAATGAGGATTGCTTAAGTAAGTGTAGAATACAAATTCAGTGCTGCCTGCATGAAGTGTCAAAAAATGTATTGCATTCATGAGGTAACACTTATGAATAGAAAATTGAAATAGAAAAGCATTAGCTTCCCCAATTAAAAACAGAATTAAAGTGAATAAAACAAATGAGAACAATTTTCAGCTATTACTCCCTCTTTAATCTTCTGAAATACTTGCTTACTAACAATGAAGATAATGAGTAAGGCTCATTATAGTTATAAGTGAGAAGAAAAACATTGTCATCAATACTGAAATAGATTTATCTTAAAGTATGGGCATAATTGGGCACCCACGTGAACTTTACATACACTCAAAGAGGACTTTCTTATTATTAGTGACTCAAATCTTGGCTTAAATATAACTTGCTCTCAGCTATGAAATACCTATAGTACAATATTTTTTAAAGTGCATACTTGAAAAAACCTTACAGTTGGGATCACCAAATTCAATAAAAATAGGTTGATTATCTATTATTTTATCTGACAAATATTTATCGAGTGTCTACTTCATACCAGGAACTATGTGAAGCCTTAGTGATATATGGGGAGATAAGATGGACATGGTTTCTGTCCTCATGGAACTTATAGACAGATTTATGGGAAACACAGACAAATAAATATGCTACACAATACAACATGTCCAAGTTCATTGTAATCTACACAGTCTCTGTGACCTGATCATTTGAAAATATCAACTTTATTCATGCGCATTAATGACACTGGCCTTCCGTGATTGCTATTTCTTGGATCTAGAATTCCCTTTCTGTAAGATCTTGGCATGGCTAGTTGCTTATCCTCATTTAGATACCAATTCAAATTCTGCGAGGCTGCGCTATTTTTTAAGTTCAAAGGAAATACTAGGTATGAAAGATGAGAAGTTTGGGAGGGTGGTGGGCTAAAATACATAAAAAAGTATAGTCGCAATATCGAGCACTTTCTCAGATTCTGATTTAAGTTTGGCTTTTCTTTTTTGGTAGGAGATAGATGAATAAACTACTTTTTTGTTTGAATTTGTAGATTCCTTTTGAAAAAAATTCCTAGTTCTAGTGCATTGCTTATTTCCCATTTTTGACATCTTAATTTGCTTATATTTTATTAGCTGGTCATGCAGATCATCAGGAATGTTTCCTAGTTCAGGAAAATTAGAATGCTATCGCAATTATTTTTGCACCGTTAACCATTTGCTCAGTTAATTTTACAAGTATCAATAGTGCATTTCTTGACTGTGATTATCACTCTGACCTTCTCTTTAATTGACCAGAGGGCACAACAGAGTCAACAGGGATTATGCAAAAGTACTTTGTCTTTAAGTGTTTACAGCTTAATTATTAACTTTGCAACATTCCTCAAGATAAATAAACATTTTTAAAAATGGATCACTTGGTTGTCACTCTTTTGAAAACAGTGAAAGCAATAATTTTATCTTAATTCTTTCATGCATATTTATTTATTTGAAAATATTATATAGGGCTACTTTTGTACTTTATAAATTCTGTAATTGAATTATACAAATGGAATGCATATTTTCTTGTTAAAACATGTGACTTATGTAGTCTATTGCACAAATCCTCTATCACATCTCCATGAAAACTTCTGTTAAGATATAAATTGGTAACACAGACGTTTGAAGGTAACACAGACAGGGTTATATATGGACTCAATAAATATCATTGAATTCAGTAATAAGAACTGCTTCCTTTTTCTAGAGCAACCCAAAGTAAGTCACTTCCTGTTCTTCACCCATGGTTAACCTGTGCATGCTTCCATAATTGAGTTCATCCTATTGAACTTTATTTTCACTATTGATTTTAAATTATACAAATATTACACTATCATATGAAAGATAATGCTAGAATTCACTTCTCTCACCACCCATATATCCAGTTCTTTTTACAAGTTACTGTTATCAATTTATACATACATTTCCTGATTTCTTCTAATGAATTTGCACACACACAAACACATATCTTATAGATATAGTGATTCTTTCTTTACAATTTTTAACATATGAGGTATCAAACCTGTTTTACAAATCAAAATAAACATTTTCCTAGTCCTTCAGATGTTGCATAGTACTAGAATCTATGAGTTCAAAATTTTTTTTTAGTCATTACTGAAGGACATTGGTTTGTTCCTCTTTTTTCTCTAATACAAACAATTCTGCAATAAAATCCTGAAGCTGCCTCCTGTGTACTTGGGCTAGTATTTTTCTAGAGTAGATACCAACTGCTGGTTCCTGGAAAATATTCATAAATATTTAATTACAATATTTGTTACCTAATATCTTTATACATTTTGTATAATAATTTATATATCCATCAGCAGTGTAAGCACTAATCTATTCCTTAGTCTTTCCAATATTTAAGATACTTTATTACATACTACAATTAAAAAAATAACACTCCCTATTTTATTTATTAACATATTCCTGTTCCTAACATATTTTACAAGATTCATAGGTGTTTGTTAAATACTTGTTGAATAAATTAATATGTTTATAAACGTGAGAAGACTAACATGATAGGATCGAAAACACTGATAATGTTTCACAAGTAGCTAATTATATCCTTGGAATTACTAAAGCCAGAGTAGGAACAAATGAAAGAACTCAAGACATCTGGAATGTGTCTACATTTCTCATTTTTTAAACTGAATAGCTCAAGTAGTATAAATACCAGAATATGTAATTTAAGAGATTCCCATATTTGTCAAAAATATATGATTCCCAAATTTCGGAAGGTGTATTTGGATTCTGAAGTTATAAAAGCACTCGGTAAGCCATGCCTACCAACTACTGTAGGCAATCAACTATTACAGAGACATAGTTTTCTGATTTCAAGATTATAGGAAACACTGAGAGTAACTGGATAATGACTCCAGTGTTTCATGATCTCTGTAGATCTTGTTCTTAACAAAATAGGTCAAAGACACTACACTGAATTCCAGCTGGGGAACAATATGACACCTGAGATAAAAATCTTAAAGTGTCAAATTATGTTACCTTAAAAGTTTCTATTAAAATTTAAGCAAGAGACGAACACTAATGCTGGATTAGTTTATTAAATTCACTGGCAAATAAACTATGCTTAGAATCCTAAATGTTGGGAACTATTCTTTTTTTACCATGTCAATAAACAGATGGCTCCAGTAATTACATTTTGATGAAATTCAAAATGTGCGGAATATTTCAGTTGCAAATTAACTGGGTCACAAAAATCACTCCAAATGTTCTATATTTTCATATAAATAAATGTTAATTTTTTACAAAGAGAGTACTAGCACAAGGGGGAAGCAATTTCCCATGAGAATTTACTCTACCTAACCATCAAGTCATACCTAATTACTTAAAAGTAGAAATCAGCTCAAAGCATGTGCCCTTAATTGACTACTGTTTCTGAGTTTCAGCTATAATGAAAACCTTGAAAATAAGATGAACCCTCTACCTGTCAGGTACTATAAGAACATATTCCCCAAGGAGCTCTCTTAGTACTTTAAAAATGTTCTCCATGCAGGGATTTCCCTTTTTACATAGGCACTTATAGCTTCAATTCTTTACAAGTCTCTGAGGATTAAGAAGAGAAGGTTAATAGTTTCATCTGTAAGATGATTGGCTATCGCTACTAAGGTTTTGATTTGACAACTGAACTTGCTCGAATCTACATTTATTTTTCATGGAATAAAATGTTTGTTTTATATTATCAGAGAGTAATGGTAAAGTAAGATTCCATTTTCTTCTTGCAGTGCTCCTCTTTTAAACTTGAGAAGTAGGAAAACCTACTTGGATCCTCTGGATCCAAATTTTTAATTCCCAGTAGTAATAACTATAATAATACAATGTGTATAGTAGCACCCATATATTAATGAAATTGCTAGAATAGATTTACTGCTTATTCAGACAGTTTCAAATTTTGGGTAAATGGAAGTCATGTAGTCCAACTACATAGTAATTAATATTTTTTTCAGTGACTGCATTATACTATAGCCTATATTTGGCCACAGTGTTACTATTATATTCATAGGTTGTCTGCTCCATCACTTTTCTTTCAACTAAGCCAATACAAAAATCATTCTGAGGCAGATATGTTTCTAGATCATCTAGTAGCTAGGTTACAGATGTCTAAATTTGACTATTTGAGTAAATTTGAAAATCACCCCTCCCCTGCAACTCTCTCACACAAATCATCAACTTAGCAAAACTGTTCTTTAATCAACATTTGCTAAAATTCGTTGTCAAATTGATTTACTTGTATGGTAAAATGTTAAAGCACCAACCTATCAAAATGAAATATATGCATATTTCATAAACATGATTGTAATAAATTGGTAGAATGTTTCACTATTAAATAGAAGAAATACATATTAAAAGTGCTCACTATCCAGTCCCACATATATTTACATATTCTTCATGCTTTATAAATGTTGCAGGCAAATAACAAGCTCTACTTGATATGTAAAATGTAACTTCAAGTTGATTACATACACAGATAATTGTTAAGAATTCTTCTTTTTTTTATATTTTTTCTTTTTTTATTATACTTTAAGTTCTAGGGTACATGTGCATAACGTGCAGGTTTGTTACATATGTATATTTGTGCCATGCTGGTGTGCTGCACCCATCAACTCGTCAGCACCCATCAACTCGTCATTTATATCATGTATAACTCCCCAATGCAATCCCTCCCCTCTCCCCCCTCCCCATGATAGGCCCCAGTGTGTGATGTACCCCTACCCGAGTGCAAGTGATCTCATTGTTCAGTTCCCACCTATGAGTGAGAACATGCGGTGTTTGGTTTTCTGTTCTTGTGATAGTTTGCTAAGAATGATGGTTTCCAGCTGCATCCATGTCCCTACAAAGGACGCAAACTCATCCTTTTTTATGGCTGCATAGTATTCCATGGTGTATATGTGCCACATTTTCTTAATCCAGTCTGTCACAGATGGACATTTGGGTTGATTCCAAGTCTTTGCTATTGTGAATAGTGCCGCAATAAACATACGTGTACAT
>NW_016813672.1:1311806-1344384 GCF_001698545.2 Rhinopithecus bieti
CCCAGAGGTGGAGTCTATAGAGACAGGCAGGGTTCCTTGAGCTGCTGTGAGCTCCACCCAGTTCGAGCTTCCCAGCGGCTTTGTTTACCTACTTAAGCCTCAGCAATGGCGGGCGCCCCTCCCCCAGCCTCACTGCTCCCTTGCGGTTAGATCGCAGCAGACTGCTGTGTTAACAATGAGGGAGGCTCCGTGGGCGTGGGACCCTCCCGGCCAGGTGAGGGATATATTCTTCTGGTGTGCCCGTTGCTTAAAGCACAGTATTGGGGTGGGAGTTACCCGATTTTCCAGGTGTTGTGTGTCTCAGTTCCCCTGGCTAGGAAAAGGGATTCCCTTCCCCCTTGCACTTCCCAGGTGAGGCGATGCCTTGCCCTGCTTCAGCTCTCGCTGGTCAGGCTGCAGCAGCTGACCAGCACCGATTGTCCGGCGCTCCCTAGTGAGATGACCCCAGTACCTCAGTTGAAAATGCCGAAATCACCGGTCTTCTGTGTCACTCGCGCTGGGAGTTGGAGACTGGAGCTGTTCCTATTCGGCCATCTTGCTCCGCCCCCCAAGAATTCTTTTCTCTGAATCTCAGTACATTAAAAATTCCCAGGAACACATTAAAATTCATTTGCATTTAAAAATATGATTCTCCTTGACTTTGAATCTATATTCCATTGATCTTATAAATTGATGTGACTAATTTTTAGAAATAGTCTTATCAGTGATAAAATTTCTAAGTGTAATAGATATTTCATATATTTTGTGTTTTTAACATTTACTTATTTTTAATTTATTAAACAAACATTAACTCAATGTCCAAATTTTATTTTTAAGAAAAGTGAGAAACTTCAAAATAAGTATAATAAAGCTCTTTCATGTGAGATGAATGTGGGAAAAAATGAGAACAGTAAATTATGATCTGCCACCTTGTCATAATTCATAGAATTGCTAGCGAGTGGATACAAGATATTTCCATGTTCTTCAGAAAGGAGGAGTAAAGAGTTAAACTGCTTGTTTTAACTGAGAGAAGGAAAATCTGCCTTCCTGACATCAATTTAAAAGAAGCTCAATCTAGTATGTTTTGCCAACTTAAATTGGAAGTTCAGATAACTGATCTGGATCTCTACATTCTCTTTCACATATTTATAGCACTTTGTTCATCCCACTATTTAAGCACTTACTGCATAACTGTTTATGTTACATTTCTTTATTTTTTCATTATTTTGTGAGCTAGTGAAGTCAGGCACTTAGTCAAATCCATGGTTTCAGCACCGAGGACAGCGCTTCTGTTAATTTCTTCTTGGGCTCCACCTTCAACAAACTTATGATGTGGGGACAATGTAGGCAGTACAATGCACTGAGGTAGGTAAGATGATAAGTTGCATTCAGATATGAGAACATGAATGAGAACTTAGGTGGGTGGAGGTAAGTAGTATGCAGTGAGAGTGAAGAGGTGGGTAGGAATCAGATGGTATAGACTTTTTCAGCCACATCTGGAGTTTAGAGTTTACTCTAAGAGCATAGGGAATAGGTTATAATGGTTTAATCAGGGAAGTTATGGAGTTATCCCACCTAATTTTCAATTCGGAAAGTTCAATTTGGCTATCAGGAAATATGTGTCATATTCTAAAAATAAAATTTTAAATGAATTCCTGCATTTAATAAATAATATAACTGTAATTTTAGATTGGTAAAAGTCATAAAGGTTGGAAAAGTAATTCTATTTTTGAAATACTAAATCCTTAGGTTAACACACACACATATTATTTCTTGCAGTACTCGCAGGTGAATTGTGTGTATGGCTGGGTTTCTGGGTTAAAATAAAAGGTGCCAATGCAGCAAAACATAATTATAAACAATTTGGCTTTAAAGATGCCATCATCATTAGAAATACTGATAATAATACTGAGCTCTTCATTGGAAAATTATTCTAAGGTTTACGTTCAAAAGTTAAACTGTTTCTGCTGGGACCACTGGACTTGTCTGGGAAAGTTTCATAGATTTTTAACATTATCTTTAGAATGTGTCCTGCTGTTTGTGATATATTTATAGTAAACTGAATACACTAATATTGAAACTAATTTTTCTCAGTAACTTATGAGTTATACTAACTTCATTTTCTAATTAATATAAATAAAGTGTTCTTTCCTTAGCTTTGAAGCAAAGTGGATATGATTGAATAAGCTTTCTAAAGGTGCGACTACAGAGAATACTTGTTTGATCTTCCCATAGCACTTGGCCCAGTTTTATGTGTTTAGTGGGCAATCAATGACTGTCTTTTGAATACGAAACAAAATCTGTGATTATTCAACTCATTTTAATTGCAGGCTATCCTGAAATGGCACAAGAATTGTAGTAACTAATCTTTAAAATTTATTTTTGTAAGCTTTCACCATGTTATTTACCCTCAATTAAAATTCTGTTTTGTGCCATCTCATGCAAAATGTCAGTTTTTAATGATAAATGTTCTCCACAGTTAGAGGTTCAAATACCGGTGAGAGTGATTAAGCTGTTCTAGTGCCAGCACTGCAGAAATAATCACTACAGCAGAATTTCCTGAAATGTGAAAGCAAATGGAAACAGCACTCAGAATCACCTGATTGTGGCTATTAAAAAACAGACTTATAAGCCCTATCAAAAGCTTCCCAATTAGGCACATGGGGTGAGTGGAGTCTGGGAATATATATTTTTAACAGACAGCCTAAATATCAACTGTAAGAATGGAATAGAACGTTACTAATATTAATAGTCATTTCCTTAAGAGTAAATGATTACCTTGTAAAATTTTTATTCCCATAATATATTGACTATAATATTAATTCCAAAGTTATTCTTTTTTTTTTTTTTTTTTTTTTTTTTAAGACGGAGTCTCACTCCGTCACCCAGGCTGGAGTGCAGTGGCGCGATCTCAGCTCACTGCAACCTCCGCCTCCTGGGTTCAAGCGATTCTCCTGCCTCAGCCTCCCAAGCAGCTGGTATTACAGGCGTCTACCACCGCACCCAGCTAATTTTTGTATTTTTAGTAGAGACGGGGTTTCACCATGTTGGCCAGACTAGTCTCGAACTCCTGACCTTAGGTGATTCACCCTCCTTGGCCTCCCAAAGTGCTGGGATTACAAGTGTTAGCCACAGTGCCCAGCCCCTAAGTTATTCTTATTTGGAAACTCATTTGATCTATTATCAAAGTCAAAAATGAAACCTCTGTTGACTACCTCTTCTATACACTGCCTTTAACTCTTCCTTTTTCCTCAAGCTATTTCTTCATCTATTTTAATAAGAAGTCATGGTAGGTAGCATGGTCCCACAAAGGAGTCCCTTTTCTAATATCTGGTACCTGTGAATATGTTNAAGCGATTCTCCTGCCTCAGCCTCCCAAGCAGCTGGTATTACAGGCGTCTACCACCGCACCCAGCTAATTTTTGTATTTTTAGTAGAGACGGGGTTTCACCATGTTGGCCAGACTAGTCTCGAACTCCTGACCTTAGGTGATTCACCCTCCTCGGCCTCCCAAAGTGCTGGGATTACAAGTGTTAGCCACAGTGCCCAGCCCCTAAGTTATTCTTATTTGGAAACTCATTTGATCTATTATCAAAGTCAAAATGAAACCTCTGTTGACTACCTCTTCTATACACTGCCTTTAACTCTTCCTTTTCCTCAAGCTATTTCTTCATCTATTTTAATAAGAAGTCATGGTAGGTAGCATGGTCCCACAAAGGAGTCCCTTTTCTAATATCTGGTACCTGTGAATATGTTACCTTATGCAGCAAAAGAGACTTTGCATATATGATTAAGGTTAAAAACCTTGAGATATGGAAAATTATCTGGTGTTACCCAGGTGGGTCTGATGTAATCACAAGAATCCATAAAAGCAACCAACTGTGGTCAATGGGGAAGATGTGACTGAGTATGGACAAAGGGCAGAAAGAGATGAAATGTTGTCATCTTTGAAGATGGAGGAAGTGGGCCACAAGCCAAGCAATGAGGTAACCTCTAGAGGATGGAAGAAGCAAGGAAACAAACTCCTACCGCCACAAGAAAGGGATGCAGCCTTACTGATCTATTGATTTTACCCCAGTGAGACCCCTTCCAGACTTCTGGAATTTTAAGATAATAAATTGATGCTTGTTTTAAGCACTACATTTGTGGTAATTTGTTATGGCAGCCACAGTAAGCTAGTACAGAAGGCATTGGCTTTGATCCCACCTATGTTCCTTTATTTAGAACCCAAATACTGATATGACTGTTAGCTGACATGATATCCTAGTTACTACCAGTTCAGCTTTTTCAAACTGTAGCTAAAGATATGAGAAATTTACAATAATACACTTATGTATGCAATATACCCAGGTATTTAGAATTGAAGATTTTATCACCAAAATTATGTTTGTTGCATGCACTTGTAACTGCTAAGAAAGTAATATAGTTTAATAAAGTAGAACTGGTCTTAAAATATATCTAGATCATCTACCACTTCTTAGTTGTGGTGGTATTAGACAAACACTTCTGCTTTTATCTGGACAATGGGTATGGCAATGCATAGCCTTCTTTCCCAGGGGCTCTGTTTTATTAACATGAAACAAAATTAGAAAATAGACCTTTTGGACTTTAAAGTGTTCTACAAATGAATGACATTTTAAAATGTTGCAGTAAAGTATCCATGGAAATTAAGCTACCTTAAAATAAACCAACATAAGAAGGAAACAGCAGAAGATTTAATGTACTGTATATGCTCTCCTTGAATACACAGGCACAGTGCCTCTTAAGATTTTTTATTACTTTCCCAGAATCTAGAAGTAAATTTACTCAACAAATAGTACATTCTCATTGCTCTTTTATTCTGGAAAATAAAATTTATTTTGTATTTGTGTTACACCTCACATTTACTATAGCCATCTAATCTAAAGGGAAGAATAGGCGATGGTTTGAGAGCCTACATTTTAAATGAACATACTTTGTTTTCTGAGCCCACATGCTGTTTCTGTATAATTTTCCCATTGGGTATAGAAGCCTAGATGTCTGTTTTAAATTATATCTGTTTTACAGATGTATCCATCCGGGATCAGCAGCCTGCAGAAACAACTTTCCAAAATTTACATCTTTGGTTTTGCTTAAGGGAATTCGTTAAAAATGACTAAAACTGGCAATAGAGAATTATGCCACATATGAAATGCCTTGACACAATGTTTATTTATTCACAAAATAGTACCTACCTAATATGAGCTGGCCAGCTTCTACATACTTAAGATATAGAGGAGAATTTATGCATATGTTTAAAGTCTCTGAAGTCCAGATCTGAGTTGAGGACACAAACAAGTAAATCACAAAGTGTGATAGAGGATTACAACAGATCTCTGAGAACACAGATTACCTCTGTGTAAAAGTGAGGTGGATTTTGAAAAAAGAGCATGATTTTTTATTTGTTAGTTTAAAAATGTGATTGAAATACTCCAAGTCAGGAAGATTAGCATGGAGATGTGATTGTGTATCCTAAATGAGTGAATTTGGAAATTATAGTATTGTTTTATTTTAAACAAAAAGATAATCTATTATATATATATGTATATATGACATGATATATGAATATAACGTATGTATGTGACATAGTATATGACTATATTATATACATTTATGTATATACATTTATGTACACATTAGAAAAATATTTTAATTGTGGTGTGGAGAGATTTTTTTTTTTTTGAGACGGAGTCTCACTCTGTCTCCCAGGCTGGAGTGCAGTGGCCGGATCTCAGCTCACTGCAAGCTCCGCCTCCCGGGTTCACGCCATTCTCCTGCCTCAGCCTCCCGAGTAGCTGGGACTACAGGTGCCCGCCACCTCGTCCGGCTAGTTTTTTGTATTTTTTTAGTAGAGACGGGGTTTCACCGTGTTAGCCAGGATGGTCTCGATCTCCTGACCTCGTGATCCGCCCGTCTCGGCCTCCCAAAGTGCTGGGATTACAGGCTTGAGCCACCGCACCCAGCCGGTGTGGAGAGATTAAAGTTGCGAGAGACTAGTGTAAAGCTGGTACACAAAAGGTTATTGTAATTGTCCAGGAAAAAAATTAGGGTCTAAATTAGGACAGAAGTTGTAAGAGCAGAAAAGAGGGAACAGATTATGAGAGAAACTGAGAGGGTCGTGGTAGAAACAACCAGGATTTGGTTGAAAGGTATCCAATGTGGGAGACACTATAAAAATGACTTCAACTTTTCTGCACACATGACTGAAAGGTATGCACTCTAAGAAAGCAGCAAATGGCAGAGGGGTAAGGGGTTTTTGACATTGTGATATCTGGGATATCTAGGTGGCAATGTCCAGCAGAAGGTTAGAGACAGACAAATGGAGCTCAGGAAAGACATCAGTATTAAAGCAGTCAATCTGGAATTAATGTCTAGATACCTTTTATACTATAAGGGTAGCCCAAAAAAGATAACATGATGAGATTGTATCAAACTAAATAAAAGACTTCAGCACAACAAAAAATGAATAGAGTGAGAAGGCAAATGATGGGAGGGAGAAAATATTTGCAAGCCCACTGTACTCCAGCCTGGGCAATAGAGCGAGACTCCATCTTAAAGAATAAAAAAAGACAAAAGATAATAAGTGTTGTCAAGGATGTAGAGAAAAGGGAACCTTTGTATACTGATGTGTGGGAATGTAAACCAGTAGAGTCATTATGAAAAATGGCACAGCAATTCCTCAAAAATTTAAAAATAGAACTACCCTATGAGCCAGCAGTCCCTCTGTTGGGTGTATACCCGAAGAAAATGAAATTAGTACCTTGTAGGGATATCTGCACTTCCATGTTTATTGTATTATTATTCACAATAGCCAAGATGTGAAAACAATTCAAATGTCCATCAATGGATGAATAGTTTTTAAAATATTTTATACATATACAATATATAATAATTATTAAAACTATTCATATAGTGAATAATACTCTATTGTGTCTATGTGTATATACATATATATATATAAAGATCTACCCTCTTAAAAATGTCAAATATATAATACAGTATATATGTCTGTGTGCGTGTATATACATATACACACACATGCAATGGAGTATTATTCAGTCATAGGGACATCCTGCAATTTGCAACGACATGGATGAACTTGGAATGCAATAAGCCAGAAACAGTAAGACAAATACTGCGTGATCTCACTTAAATGTCTAAGCTAAAATAGTCAAATTCATAGAAACAGAGAGTAGAATGCTGTTTGCCACGGGCTTGGGGAGGGGAAAATGGGAAAATGTTAGTCAAAGGGCACAAGATTCTTGTTATACATGATTCAAAAGTTCTGGAGATTTATGCACAGCATAGTGACTATATATAATACATACATAATATATATAAAATATATTGTAGATATAGAAAATATTTTTAAAACTATTCATCCATTGATGGACATTTGAATTGTTTCATATCTTGGCTATTGTGAATAATACTACAATATAATATATAATCTCTAATAAACATTAAATCCAGAGGAGATTAAATATAGGGTATCTTCATAAATGGTAATTTGCTATATTTTTTCCTTGCTAGATGCATACAAAATCCAATAGTGTACATAATTGTTTTTCTTAATTTAAATTTTTTCCTAGTTGAATTATCTTGTCCACAGAATATGTATTTTGACTGGCTCTGAATATGTGTAGTTATATTGTGACTTTGAACAGATTTACACATATAACTAGGAAACCCGTTCTAGGAACCACTTCATGCTTCCCATTCACACTTTCACATGAACAAATGAAGATACTGATTGATCTTGAGAGTATGCACAGACCATGTGCTGTAAAACTCCACAGAGATAAAAGGTAGTTAATTTAGGAAGATACTTAAGAACTTCATAGTTTAAACATCACCAAAACAAGCATTTAAAAAATGACAACGGAGATGCTCAGAAGCAAAAGCAAACAAAGAAAATTAAATAATGTTTCATACAAGGTACAGCAATGATCAGGTTAAAAAGTTGAAAAAGAAAGTCAGTATGTATGATTTACTTAAGTTAACCACAAAGTGTACTTAGCTATTCTTTTATAAAAAGCTAATTCAAAAAATATTAAAACAACACATCACCAAATATTAAGGAATTATATTTAGTAATTTAATTATTCAATTATATTAATACCAATAAATATAATAATCATTTACTAAGAGCTTACTATATGCAAAACACTACTTCAGTTGAATATATGCATTATTTCATAGTTTTTAAAAGAGATTAGGTTTTCCACAATATCTTGCTTAAAGCAAGGCAATCTGGAAACCATGAAGGAATAAACTCATTTTCGTATCTACAAGATAGCATCTTTGATAAAATGTAACTTACTTTTCTTTTCCTTACCTCTCCATGGAATAGTTTAGAAAGGACATAAGCATTTATGCAAATAGATTTTATTGTAAGCATAGTACCTGGTATATAGTAGTATTCAAAATAAATTGTTTGAATGAATGGATTAGTGAATAATATGGTACAATCAATGTAAATTTAGAAATTATTTTAATTTTATATTTAACTATAATGGTTTTTAAAATTGTTTTCCTTGAGAAAGAGAAGCAATGGCTCAGAGGCCATGGTTTAAAGTTATTTCAGTACACAGTCTTCCCTATTAATAGCTATCACTTTACTTCTATACAGAAAAACATTAAAAGAATACAAATTCAAAATAAGATGGAAAGGCACGTGGTTTTGATGAATACCTGAATTTCATTTGACCGATCGCTAGTTATTCCCTGCCCAGCTGAAAGGTATGAATAGGATCCTTCTTGGGCAACAACATTCATCCATCACATACATGCAAGCAAGCAACCAAGTATAAACGTTTCTTGATTAATGGAAGCTCAGTATTTCTTTCTGTGAAATGTTTTATGAGCATTAAATTCATTGAAGGAAGTGTCTCACAAATAGATGTGATATAATAGTATCTCCCTAATTTTATCTCAATGCTCCTGGGGTCATTTTGGCATAAATTATTCCCAAAGGGAAAGTTTTTAAATTCCAGTGATAATTGAGAAACTAGCAGTCCTTTATGCCTCTTATTTTGGCTCTATTAAAAACAGGAATTAATTAATAGCTTTGTTTAGATGTTAAATGCAGTGAAATCACTTCACACCTGTGCTTCCTATTTTCTGGGTTCCTTGCACTTTCAGCTCCCAGTGCCTCATAAAATGCCCTGGCTTCCTGCAGCATCCTCTCTGGTCCTATACCGCTCTCATTCTCCAAGGCCAGTGTAACCTCCGGGATACAGTGATGGTGACAAACCTGGGATCGAAAGCAGACTGGCTGGGTCAAAATCTTCGCTGTCACTTACTATTTGTATAATTAGGACAAGTAACTTAAACTTTCAGGGGCTCAGTTTCTTTACGTAAAATGGGAATAAAAGTGTATATCTGATAAGGTAATTGTCTTAAGTTAGTACCCCTAAATATTGAAAAGGATGTCTGGTACACAGTAAGAACTATATAATTATTAGCCATTATTATTATCCCATGTCAAATCTTTTTTTTTTTTTTTTTTCATGCTGCTGAGTAACTCCTGGTCAAATCATTTAGACAAATAATTCAAACTAAGATAGTTTACCAATTCAGATGCATAAGACAGTATCTATGATACTTCCCTTAAGCTAAAAGAATACATTTTTAGAAGTAAAAGTTCTTGAGTTATAGGAGGTCCAGAGGTCTTCCTTCAAAGTACCTTCTAATTACAGATGTTACCATCTACTTTCTCTTCTGGTAGACATATACTACTAGTATTTGATCTAGTATGTAATGCTAAGTTAAAGTTATTGCAACCATTTGCAGTATTGTCACGCTAGAAAGGAACAGGCAAAAGAAAACATTGCAGTAGCCAAAAAAGTCATAATTTTGTAATATTGCTAAGATAATACTTTTTGATGTTGAGAAAAGTATTGAGGCAAATGACTTGCTTTATATAATAATTTGACTCTCATAAAATGAATTTTGTATTTGAATGCTAATAGGAAAAGTTGAGAAGAGAATTTTAAAAAATCTCTTCATAAGAGTATATTTTCATTTTTAGTAATTGCTAAAGTTAAAATATTTGGTAAATCGAATTATGGTCAGGTACTTTGTCATTACCTCAAATTAATTCCTTTTGAATTATCTCCCAAATATTGCCAAATTGTCTCACAAATAGTGCCAGTTTGAATTTGAATAAATTAATTGAAAATGTTTCTTACAATTGCTTACTCTTTTGGAAAAAGAATCAAATGTTTAGATCCTTGGGGCATCATTAAACAAAATGGAAATCACCCAATGGATTCTATTGCGAGGTGCACATTAGAAAAAGACAAAACCCAAAAGACTAAAACTAACCATATTTCTCAATCTGCAAAAACAGTTGTATTTGAGATCCTATGACATTTTTTCTGATTTAACAGTTGGTCCAAAAGTGATTTCTCTTTTGAAGACTGGCCAGAATATTGCTGTCTTTCACAGGAGAATAACTAGATCACACTAGTTTAACAAAATAAGATTTGTAATTGGTTGTTTCAGCATATTATCTTACGGATAGAAATGACTACTGGTTCTACCACAGAAAACAGTGCTAGATGATATTAGTGGCAATGTGTGTCAAAGTTACAAAGTACCGTTACCAGAACTAAAATGATCTTCTTCATTTGCACATGAAATTGTGTCACTTTCCTGCTTATATCCTGATTTGGGATATAAATCAAACAATTTATTCTGACTTTCAAAGTCTGTTTGTGCCCATACCTCTTGGATCTCTTAGGCCTTTTTCTCATTTGCTCACCAGCTACTCTGTCCTACTGCTGGTCACACTGGTTTTCTTTCTGTTCTCAAACTCAACAAGTTGATTTGATCCTAGGGCCCTTCATTTGGACTTCTTTTCTCTGACCTCCACTTATCCGGTCCCCAGTCACTTATATCTCAGCTAAAGATATGACTTCATATGAGAGACTATCCTAATCACACACATGACTAGAATGTAGGCTCCATAAAATCAATACCTTGACTGTCTTATATTCTTCACGGCATCCCTCAACAACATCACACATACTAGATACTCAACACATTATTTGTTGAGCAATAGAATAAGCTCACACTCTTTCCTACTAGTGATACATATAGCTTTTCCTTCGATCTTCCTGACAATCCTGCAAGGTAAATATTATTATCATGGTTTTATATCTAGTAAGGGCCCACATTCATGCAGTGCATCTGTCTCCAAAAGTTATTTTTCCACTAACCTACTATGGAGGGTTCACAAAGATGAATGAAAAGTTGAGCACTGTTACATAGTTTAAAAGTGTGCTTTTATACTTTAAAACTCTGCTCTATACACCAGGAATATGTTATTATGATATAAATGGCCTATTGACATCAGTCTCATCTTCTAAATGGACCCTAATTTCCAGCCATATAAAGCTTTGAAAGTTTCCCTATATTTGAATCGTTTTAAAATGTTTATTTCTCTATGTTCTTATAAATGCTGCTCCTTAATGCTGGAATACCTTTCTCCCTGGTGTCATCCACCTCATCGTCTAGTTTCTCTAAGAAATGGAATTTCAAATGTTAGATTTCCTTTGCAAAGCCTTTACCTATTCCCTTAGTAAAGCTAGTCCTGTCATTGTCTCTATTTAAGTATCATGTTGGAAATATTTCTGTTGCAGCACTTGTCACTTTAAAACATATTCACATGTTAATTTTCCCCTTGAGACTATGAGTTCTTTGAGAGTAATGACTGTGTCCTACTTCTCTGTATAGCTCAGTACCTGGAATATAGTAGATGTGCAATAAATGTCTGTTGAAGAAATAGATGAATTTAGAGAATCCCAATTATTGATAACTAAAATGAGAGCTAGTTGTTGAACTAATGTACTACTGTGAGCTTTATAATATAATTAATTTTCTTAATTTTTTACTTAGGAATGTTATGAACCTTGAATATATATTTTAAATTAAAATGTCGAGTAAATCAATGAACTTGATAATAAAGTTATATAAATCAATGAATTTGATATAAAGTTATATTTTTTAAGACAGTTGCCCTTTTTAAAACTTTTTATTTTCAGAGGCATGAGTTTATAATAACTAATGGTGTTCAACAGCAATGTTTCTTTATAAAGATATGATATAAGGATATTTTAAATTATCTGTCATGTAATTATTTTTTGGCAAAACTGTTCCCATTCACTGGTTTTGAGATACTCCTATTTTATGTATTTACTCTCTGTGTCATGGCTGTAATTTGGTGTCAGAGATAGTTTGAGTGCTGCTACACTGATGTCTACATATGGAGTTTAAAGATCACAGAGGACCCTTCCTTCTGTCCTTCTCAGTGAATGAGAAAACCTCAGTTTCAGCCTGGGAACTTACTCTCTCTGCTTTTTAATCACCAGCTTTTCTTGAAATGTTTAGCCTTATGCCACATCACTTACTTTCATCAATAGATCTTTCTGCAGTGGATGCCCCCTTTGTGATGGAACACTTGCTTTCTTATGTATTATTTTCCATTTCTCTCAAAATTTCACTTCAGAATGAGTAAAGAAGTAAAACCTTTTTTTCTCACTAAAATTTCAATAGTTATATATTGCTGTGGCTTGCACGCTACGGATTCTTCTTACTGATTTGACATATTCCATTTTCCTCTCTAACTTGAACTCTCCACTTTGGTCTGCTGACACTCTCGCTTCCCACCCTATCCTGCCCACCAAAGACTAAGAGTATTTCCTCCTCTGTATCTGTGCCCATGCCTTTCTGCCTCATGAAATGCAGTTCTCCTTTCCTTTTTATCTGATCTTAGTTATTTTTATCAGTGGAAAAGCATAGAGTTTAGAGGCAGGCAGACCTGGGTTTAGTTTCCAGTTTTGCCATTTAGAGATATATGAACTTGGACAAGCTAATCAACTGATCAAACTCAGTTTTCTCACCTGTAAAATGAATATTTTTAGAAGGGTTAAATACAATAACATATTCAATTGCCAAAATTTTAATCTAGTTTAGTCAATAAGTGCATTAACAATGATTACTTTATGACTCAAATAAAATCTCATCTGCTACATTAGTTCCTGCTTGATTTGCCACATTGCATTCGTTTACTGTGCCAACTTCTGTTGAGTTTATATTCTTAAACATTCATTTGATTTACACACACACACACACACAAACACACACACAGTTTTCTTCATTGAAGGTCTTATTAATCCACCTTTGAAGTTCATTAATAGTTGTGTGGAAACAATATATTCATTTAAATTTCCTTTCCCCATAGAAATACATGAGCGTGATTAAGAATAAACAAAAAATATATAGAAAGTTCTATAATGACAAGGAAAATCTCTTGCCTATCTTTCCCTAGTCCTGTTCCCTAGGGACAAGTGGGCTCAAAAACTATTTGTGTAATCCTCATATTCCATTGTCCAAATTTGACAAATACCAAGAATTTACCATCTGCTTATCTCTTCCTCTTCTATTTCTCTCTCTGTTTCAGCTGGACGATTTAAAAGCACAGTCCAGATGTAATTTTTTTCATCAATGTATACATCAACTTGTATAAAAAATTAAGCATGAATTTCTTTAAAAGTATGAACGTTTTGTTATGTAATACGATGCCTTTTTCTTACCTAACAAAATACATTTCTTGATTTCATCTAATATCCAGCCCATCTCCAGGTTTTTCTACTTATCTCAAAATGAATTTTTACCCAAAACTCTGAATCAAAATCCAAACAAGGGTTACATATTATGTATTATGTTTATTTGTTTTGTGCATTCAGTATCAATCTGGAGCAATTTCTAGGGAGTAGTGACTGTACCTCATTAAACAAACTGATACTCATTTTCTGCGTTATTATATCTCTATATAATACTCCTATACTTCTCTTTCTTTGTAAATCAATTGAAGGCATAACTTACTACTGTAATAGATATAACTATTTTGTCTACCCATGCTTTTCTCTCCAGACCCTGCTAACATAGTATTTCATCTTTCTAAGGTATCTATTGATAATCTATGTATCTTTAAGTAATATATTTAATTATTATGTCACTCTAGAAAATATCTCATCTTCCACTTTGAAAATTGGTATTAGGGTTTCTAACGTTTGCTTCAATGTTTTTCACATCCACCTTTCTAATTTTGAAATTTGGATTTTTTCTTCTATACAATCAAGCTTAAGAACATATGCTTTCTCTTCAGAAATTGTAGCTAGGTCTCCTTTACCTTCTCTATAAACAGATTGATCCTAAACTTTGAAAATAAGTAAGTCGTGTTTACATTATGATGATAATGAAACTTCTCTCACTTCAGTAACAAATAGTATCAAATGATTGCAATTGTATCTATATATGGAGATATAGATACAGATATATAGATATCTCTTGGAGTTTTTCATGGACATTCTTTTTCTTTCAACATTTTGCCTTCATAATAGTAGATTCCCCCCATCCCTATCTGTTTAATATTAGATTATGTGTTAAGAACTGTTTTTTTTTTTTTCCTGTCTGTTTCAGAAAACCCAGTCCTACAATATGGACTCTTAATTCTCTAGAGAAGTTACCATGAAACTTCATCTTATTGTTCTCCTTGTTTCCTGAACCCCATACCTTCATTTTTAAAAATAAATTTTCCAAGAACAGTATCTGTAACATAAATTTTCTGTGTTCAAGCATATCTGAAAATATCTTCATTCTACTCTCAAAATTGATTGATAGTTTTACTGCTTGCAGTATTCTAAGCCCAAAAAAAACTAGGGTAAAAATGTCCCTAGATCTATAAAGTCATTGTTAGTCTGATATAGGACATTCAATATTTTTGATGAGAGTTCTGCTGCTATTCTCAATCTCATTCTTTGTAGATAACTAGTTTTTTCCTTTTTAGCAGCTGCTCTTTATCCTTTGGGTTCTGATTGATTTCTAATTTTATTATCATTGTATTGGATACCTACTGGGTATTTCCATCTGGAATTTCAAATTCTTGGGATCTAGGGGATTATCTTTGTGTGCTTATATTTTCAAATTAAATTTCTCTTCATTTTTTCCTCCCCCTAGAAATATTATTAACCAAATGTTAGAAATCCTGAATTGATTCTCTCTGACTTCTCTTCTGTCTAATGGTTTTTCTTTTGTATGTAGTTTTACTTTTGGAAACTTTCTTTGACTTTGAATTTTAATATTTTTATTATTTTTATAATTTTATCATTGTTTTAAATTTCAGTAGTATCATACGTTATTCACATTATCATGACCTTGTTTGATATCACACTGAATTTTTCTGAGAACATTAGTTAGAAATTTTAGTTTTAAATGTATCTTCTATTCATCTCTCTCTTTCCTCTGTGGTAACTTTTGTAATGTTATTTCAGTCCTATGTTACAGTCTTTCCTGAAAAGTCTGGTGTCCACTGCCATTTGTTTATATTTTAGAATTAGGAAATAAAAATTTGACTAGAACTCATTGGAGTTAGAAGGAGCTTGTCAATGAAGAAGCTTCATTTTAAGCTGTATTGTCAGGAGCTTTTGGGTGCAAGTAAAAGAACATTCACATAAAGTGACTTACACAGTGTGGAACATCTATAAATATAGAGGTAGTTTGTTCTAGGGTTAATTTATAAGTTTAGGGATGCTACATAGGGCACAGACTCATTTTTGTCCTTCTTCTTTGCCATCCTTGATAAATTCACTTCAGCATTAGGCTTGTTCCCTAATCACAAATAACTGTGGCAATTCCAGGTATTCTGGGTAGATACAATAAAATGCAATGAAGGAAAATAAGGTTTTCTTCAGAGACACTTTACAATAGTGAGATAAACCTTTCCTAGAAGTCTCTTAGTATCTCTCCATCTCCACTTGTTCAGAATTGAACCAAATCGCATACCTAAGATGTAAGAGAGTCTTCTTAAGTAAGTACTTGGCATTTTAGCTTCTTGTAGTGACAGTCGTGCTCTGCCAATAAGAACAAGTTTGCTTGGAAGATGACATAGGTGAAATTTCGGTGACAACCCCCAGCAGCTACCACAAGGATGACGAGTGAGGAAGCAGCTAATGCACTGGAACCCCCAGGTATTTCTGTTTCACGAGTTTCCTTGGAGTTTGGCCAAGTTCATTGACTCCCTTTTGGCTTTGTTTCTGTGAACATGCTAGAATATTCTGATAAACTTATCCCGTTATTGTCATCAATGTAGATTTATGTCTGTTTGCTAGTTGAATATCATTTTATTGGGGTTTTAGGAAGGAGAAGAGAATAACCTATGGATTCAGTCTATCATCTTGACTTGAAAATGTAGAATTTAATTTCAGCAGGAGTTCTAATCACTTACCTATCCCTTCCATTCACACGTAAGAAGAAAATTATGAGTTCATTATATTTTGTTACTTTCCCACAAATAACATCTCTTAGAAATTTCCTCAAAAAATTCAACAAAGGGCCGGGCGCGGTGGCTCAAGCCTGTAATCCCAGCACTTTGGGAGGCCGAGACGGGGGGATCACGAGGTCAGGAGATCGAGACCATCCTGGCTAACACGGTGAAACCCCGTCTCTACTAAAAATACAAAAACTAGCTGGGCGAGGTGGCGGGCGCCTGTAGTCCCAGCTACTCGGGAGGCTGAGGCAGGAGAATGGCGTNAATAGGACACTAATGTTAATATTTCTTAACCTTAAAAAAAATTCTACTATACTTAAGAAGTATGATGTTAACAGTTTCTCTGAAAAGATATTTTAAAATGAGAATTTTTCCTGATAAAAATACTTGTACACACAGATAATTAACTTAAAAGGTATAATAAAATCTAAAATTTTAAAATACACTTTATTTTTTAGGACATTTTTAAGTTCACAGCAAAATTGAGAAAAAATAGAATTTCATGTACCTCCTTTAGAGAAAAAAATACATTCCATTAGTACTAATATTTGAATCATATTTTTTCTTTTTATATTACATAAGTTCCTCTAATTCCATACAGACTACAAAGTACATTATACTGTCATGATCAAATAAAAGTCAGAAACATTTCTGGGTGCCATCAGTAGGTGGCTGATTATGAACCTGAAAAGTGTTGTAGCAATCAGAGACACATCTGATCTGCTTTTCCAAGGGATTGGGAAAGATACTTTAGACTAAAAAGCAATTCCTTTCACTGATAGTATTATAAACCAGCCCCTGCATCTATTCTCCAGATTTTGTGATTATTTATGACATTAAGGTTAGCAGTTCTCAACCAGTAATACTAAGGGAAAATCAATAGAAGACCAACATGCATTGAAGAATAACTCCTTTTCTTTTGTTAACTAAGAAAGGTAAAAATGTATCCAAATATTTGTAAAATATTTTTGAATAATATATTAACTTTTTAGAGTTTTTTATGATTATTTTTTATTTCAGTAGGCTTTTGGGGAACAGGTGGTATTGGTTACATGGATAAGTTACTTAGTGGTGACTTCAAGATTTTGGTGTACCCATCACACGAGCAATGTACACTTTTGGAAAGCTTGTTTGTTGCAGATAAAAGGGCTGAGAAAAGCTTAAGGTTACATTAATTAACAATAATTATTTTCTTAGTGTAGACTTGTTCATTTGGAGTTAACTATTGGAACTGAAGGTTATCACATCCAATAATGTTATTTCCTTGGTTCTGTGTTGATTTTCTATGGCTTTTATTAGACTGAAAGATTTAAAAACTGAACTTCATTGGTTTGCACTCTTTTTGCTTTCTGGAGCAATAAACCCATCTTGCTAAATGTACAGGTCATATGGTAGTTTATACTCAGGACTTTAAGTAATTCCATTCAATTATCAGTATACCTTTAATGTATGTTCTTTTCTCTGGTTCATTATTGAATTAATTAGTACATATTTTCTGATAGACAGTCTTCCACCCATTAGCTCATTCCAGCATATCATTTTGTCTTTGTAAATCAAAGTTTATTCCTATTAAAATAATTATGAATATGAAACACATACTGATATTGTTTCTTCAAGAAAACATCACTAATATGGTAAACACATATATTTCCGATCATATCAATGCAGATTATGGAAAGCTACATTCACTATGAATACTACAACCTTGAGGGAAATAACTCAAACAAAAAAAAATCTAAAAGCTTTAAGAAACTCTCCCTTTGTCACAAAAATATATTGCAATTTTTTTCTCCCATTCTGTAGGTTGCCTGTTCACTCTGATGATAGTTTCTTTTGCTGTGCAGAAGCTCTTTAGTTTAATTAAATCCCATTTGTCAATTTTGGCTTTTGTTGCCGTTGCTTTTGGTGTTTTAGTCATGAAGTCTTTGCCCATGCCTATGTCCTGAATAGTATTGCCTAGGTTTTCTTCTAGGGTTTTTATGAGTTTAGGTCTTATGATTAACTCTTTAACCCATCTTGAGTTAATTTTTGAATAAGGTGTAAGGAAGGGGTCCAGTTTCAGTTCTGTGTATGGCTAGCCAGTTTTCCCAGCACCATTTATTAAATAGGGAATCCTTTCCCTTTGCTCATTTTGTCAGGTTTGTAAAAGATCAGATGGTAATATCCAGAATCTACAAATAATTTAAAGAAATTTACAAGAGAAAAGCAACCCCATCAAAAGTGGTCAAAGGATATAAACAGACACTTCTCAAAAGAAGGGATTTATGCTGCCAACCAATATATGAAAAAAAAGCTCATCACCACTGGTCCTTAGAGAAATGCAAATCAAAACCACAATGAGATACCATCTCATGCCAGTTAGAATGGTGATCATTAAAATGTCAGGAAACAACAGAAGCTGGAGAGGATGTGGAGAAATAGGAATGCTTTTACACTGTTGGTGGGAGTGTGAATTAGTTCAACAATTGTGGAGGACAGTGTGGATATTTCTCAAGGATCTAGAACTAGAAATACCATTACTGAGTATATGCTCAAAGGATTATAAATCATTCTACTATAAGGACACATGCACACATATGTTTACTGCAGCACTATTCACAATAGCAAAGACTTGGAACCAACCCAAATGCCCCTCATTGATAGACTGGATAAAGAAAATGAAGAAAATGTGGCACATATTCACCATGGAATCCTATGCAGCCATAAAAAAGGATGAGTTCCTGTCCTTTGCAGGGATATGGATGAATCTGGAAACCATCATTCTCAGCAAACTAACTCAGGAATAGAAAACCAAACACCACATATTATCAGTCATAAGTGGGAGTTGAACAATGAGTGTTCTCCATGGACAAAGGGAGGGGAATATCACACACTGGGGCCTGTTGAGGGGTGGGGGACTAGGGGAGGGATAGCATTAGAAGAAATACCTAACGTAGATGATGGGTTGATGGGTGCAGCAAACCACTATGGCACATGTATACCTATGTAACAAACCTGCACATTCTGCACATGTATACCATTACTTAAAGTATAATAATAAAAAAAGAAACTATCCTTAATATACAAAAAAGATAGATGTAAGTACTCAAAGTTTCAAAACGCAGTTATTTTCCTCAAGTGATAATGTCCAAAGCGATAATATAAAACAAAGAACTTTGTTATATCACACTAATAGTCATGCATATAATGTAGAAAATTATCTTATAAAATATAATTCTATATTTTTAAAAAGCTGTGTTGCAAGGGAAACGAGGTTGTTGGTAATGTTGTGGACAGATTACCTGGAGAATTACGTTATGTGGATATTGCCTTAGTCACAATTAAGAAAAGGGTCTCTACAAGGTTTTCCTTCTCCTGGTTGCCATGCTCAAACACCCATTATTTTATTAATGATATCAGGATGAGTAAAGCAGATACAAATTAAATAAACAGAAATTAGGGTCAGCAGTATATATGATCTAGGTAGTTTGACCTTGGGAGAGAACACAGGAGATTTTTGAGAGGGGTTTGTGAGGACAAAACATGAAGGCCAACTTCAGTCATCTGAAGTTGTATTTAGGAGTCTGTGTACCAAGACTTGCTGCTTAGGGACTTACTAGGTACTCAGACCTGTCACATCCCTATTAACTTTCTTAGTCATTGTAAGAAATGTATGCAGACCACTTCGGCAGATCTACTTGGTGGTTACTCCTGGATTATGTCATAGAAAGACTTATTCTCCTGCTGGTGTAGCTGTTGTGAGTTGAGTAGCCAGCAGTTATACCAGATTGACACAGTAATCATTTTCTCTTCTTTTTACTGTCAACCCCACCCAAAAAACTAGGATAAGATTGGAAAGTTAACACTTTGTGTGTGTGTGTGTTTGTGTAGTTCACAATGTTAACAGTATATGAATATACACATAATATTATAGATATAAAATTATTGTTCTTATGATAATTTTTAAATTATTATTTTAAAATTATATATTGTGGAATGGCCAGATTGAGTTAATGAACATAGCATTGCATCACATATCTTTTTTTTTTTTTTAGTGGGGGCGGTCTTAGCAATCTTCAAGAATACAATATATTGTCATTAACTATAGTCACAGTCAGCATGTTGTACTATAGATCTCTCGAATTTATTCCTATTTAACTGAAATCTTGTAGCCTTTGACCAACATCTCTCCAGCCCCACTACCACTGCCCCACCATCCCACCAACCTCTGCTAACCATTACCTTACTCTCTGCTTCTATGAATTCAACTTTCTCAGATTTCACAGACTTTCTATTCCTGGCCTATTTCAGTTAATGTCTTCCAAGTCCATCCATGTTGTCACAAATGACAGCATTTCCTTCTTTTTTTTTTTCTTTAAAAGGCTACATAGTGTTCCATTGCATATACATACTACATTTTCTTTATTTGTTTTTACTGTTCTTATTTTTTCAGGTCATTTTCCCCCACAAACTAATTGTATTCTAGAACAAAAACAAAGCCCAACTCAAAACGCTTCTCTCATGCCACCTTCCCACCTGCCCACTTTTTACTCATTCTTCAAGACTTAAGTCAGGATGTTCCCCAGGATGCTTTTCTTGACTACATGTTTCCTGACTTTTCTTTCTACAGCCAAGAATTTTCACATCCTGGGAACATTTCTGTCACAGCACTGACCCTATTATGTTTACCCAGAATTTTTTTTCTGAAAAACACTTGCTCACGTTCACCTGAATATGACCTGATTGGTTGGCCAGTACAACAGTCTCTCCTTATCTGAGACTTCACTTTTTATAGTTACAGTTACCTGTTGTCAATGACGATTGAAAAATATTAAATAATCCATAAAATTTTCAGTTGCATGCCATTCTCAGCCACGTGATGAAGTCTTGCATTCTCCTTCTCAGTCATGCCCGAGACATGAGCCATCCTTTTATCCAGAGTCACCATGCTGTACATGCTGCCCGCCTATTGGTTAGTCAGTAGCTTTCTGAATTATCAGATCGACTGTCACGGTATCACAGTGCTTGTGGTCCAGTCATCCTAATGTTACTTAAAAATGGTCCCAAAGTGCAAGGGTAGTGATGCTGGCAATTCAGACATGTGAAGGAGAAGCTGGAAAGTACTTCCTTCAGATAANATGCAGGGATATGGATGAATCTGGAAACCATCATTCTCAGCAAACTAACTCAGGAATAGAAAACCAAACACCACATATTATCAGTCATAAGTGGGAGTTGAACAATGAGTGTTCTCCATGGACAAAGGGAGGGGAATATCACACACTGGGGCCTGTTGAGGGGTGGGGACTAGGGGAGGGATAGCATTAGAAGAAATACCTAACGTAGATGATGGGTTGATGGGTGCAGCAAACCACTATGGCACATGTATACCTATGTAACAAACCTGCACATTCTGCACATGTATACCATTACTTAAAGTATAATAATAAAAAAAGAAACTATCCTTAATATACAAAAAAGATAGATGTAAGTACTCAAAGTTTCAAAACGCAGTTATTTTCCTCAAGTGATAATGTCCAAAGCGATAATATAAAACAAAGAACTTTGTTATATCACACTAATAGTCATGCATATAATGTAGAAAATTATCTTATAAAATATAATTCTATATTTTAAAAGCTGTGTTGCAAGGGAAACGAGGTTGTTGGTAATGTTGTGGACAGATTACCTGGAGAATTACGTTATGTGGATATTGCCTTAGTCACAATTAAGAAAAGGGTCTCTACAAGGTTTTCCTTCTCCTGGTTGCCATGCTCAAACACCCATTATTTTATTAATGATATCAGGATGAGTAAAGCAGATACAAATTAAATAAACAGAAATTAGGGTCAGCAGTATATATGATCTAGGTAGTTTGACCTTGGGAGAGAACACAGGAGATTTTGAGAGGGGTTTGTGAGGACAAAACATGAAGGCCAACTTCAGTCATCTGAAGTTGTATTTAGGAGTCTGTGTACCAAGACTTGCTGCTTAGGGACTTACTAGGTACTCAGACCTGTCACATCCCTATTAACTTTCTTAGTCATTGTAAGAAATGTATGCAGACCACTTCGGCAGATCTACTTGGTGGTTACTCCTGGATTATGTCATAGAAAGACTTATTCTCCTGCTGGTGTAGCTGTTGTGAGTTGAGTAGCCAGCAGTTATACCAGATTGACACAGTAATCATTTTCTCTTCTTTTACTGTCAACCCCACCCAAAAAACTAGGATAAGATTGGAAAGTTAACACTTTGTGTGTGTGTGTGTTTGTGTAGTTCACAATGTTAACAGTATATGAATATACACATAATATTATAGATATAAAATTATTGTTCTTATGATAATTTTAAATTATTATTTTAAAATTATATATTGTGGAATGGCCAGATTGAGTTAATGAACATAGCATTGCATCACATATCTTTTTTTTTTTTTAGTGGGGCGGTCTTAGCAATCTTCAAGAATACAATATATTGTCATTAACTATAGTCACAGTCAGCATGTTGTACTATAGATCTCTCGAATTTATTCCTATTTAACTGAAATCTTGTAGCCTTTGACCAACATCTCTCCAGCCCCACTACCACTGCCCCACCATCCCACCAACCTCTGCTAACCATTACCTTACTCTCTGCTTCTATGAATTCAACTTTCTCAGATTTCACAGACTTTCTATTCCTGGCCTATTTCAGTTAATGTCTTCCAAGTCCATCCATGTTGTCACAAATGACAGCATTTCCTTCTTTTTTTTTTTCTTTAAAAGGCTACATAGTGTTCCATTGCATATACATACTACATTTTCTTTATTTGTTTTACTGTTCTTATTTTTTCAGGTCATTTTCCCCACAAACTAATTGTATTCTAGAACAAAACAAAGCCCAACTCAAAACGCTTCTCTCATGCCACCTTCCCACCTGCCCACTTTTACTCATTCTTCAAGACTTAAGTCAGGATGTTCCCCAGGATGCTTTTCTTGACTACATGTTTCCTGACTTTTCTTTCTACAGCCAAGAATTTTCACATCCTGGGAACATTTCTGTCACAGCACTGACCCTATTATGTTTACCCAGAATTTTTTTTCTGAAAACACTTGCTCACGTTCACCTGAATATGACCTGATTGGTTGGCCAGTACAACAGTCTCTCCTTATCTGAGACTTCACTTTTATAGTTACAGTTACCTGTTGTCAATGACGATTGAAAATATTAAATAATCCATAAAATTTTCAGTTGCATGCCATTCTCAGCCACGTGATGAAGTCTTGCATTCTCCTTCTCAGTCATGCCCGAGACATGAGCCATCCTTTTATCCAGAGTCACCATGCTGTACATGCTGCCCGCCTATTGGTTAGTCAGTAGCTTTCTGAATTATCAGATCGACTGTCACGGTATCACAGTGCTTGTGGTCCAGTCATCCTAATGTTACTTAAAAATGGTCCCAAAGTGCAAGGGTAGTGATGCTGGCAATTCAGACATGTGAAGGAGAAGCTGGAAAGTACTTCCTTCAGATAAAAGATGAAAGTTCTCAAATAAATAAAGGAAGAAAAAAACTGTATGCTGAGGTTGCTAAGATCTAGAGTAAGAACAAATCTTTCATCTGTGAAACTGTAAAGAAGAAAAATAAATCCATGCATAGTGTATGTAGAGAGTTTGGTACTATCTTTGGCTGTAGGCATCCACTGCAGGTCGTGGAATGTATCCCCTATAGATAAGGGGATACTATAGTGTAGCATAATTGATGGATTAACACCCTGAATACATGTATGAATCAGCATGACCCAATATTGTCATAAAAAAAGCCCAATTTCCTGGAAAATAAAAAAAGCCAGAACTTATCTGAAATGAAGAGGCAGAAAGATCTAGTTGATAGCTTCACATCATCTGGAAAATCAATCTTGTAAAACTACTGGGTGGCTACTCTATTCTCTTCATTCTGATTAACCACAAATAAAAGAAACTCCATTAAAAAAAATCCTGAGAGTCAAAGTTGGGTGTCTTCATCTTACTGGTTACACTGGAAGCCTGTGTTAAAATAGAAAACTCTACTCGGCCCAGCCCACCTTGAGTCAGTTTAAATATAAAGCATGAGAAGGATCTGATGAGCTTCTTTCCATTTTCTCATGCTTTCTCGGTATGTTCTTGTTCCTGGGCTTTCTAGTTTTCTACGATTCTAATTTTTTTTCTTCTATTCTTCTCTGCTTCAACTTAGAATGATTTGGAACCTAATCATGTCTTATATCCTTATTACTCATTAATTTAAAAAAATCCTTGACTCCTCTTCTTAATACAATGAAAATGCTGAATGTTTGTTACAAAATATCAGTGAATTTCAATCCCTTTCTATAGGCATAAGGTTTTTCAGTAACTGCATTAATGACCCATTACAGAAAAGGAGTCTTTATGCCTGATAAGTGTAAAATATCAGAAAGTTAACTTCACTTTTCTGAAACCCTCAACTCTGGCTCCAAAAGCATATGAAGCTCTAAATTAAGTTAAAGTTGTTTAAAATGTATTACTTTGTGTGTGGGATCTTGACCTGTTTCATCAGCAATACTTAAGTACTATCTTGGACAGGAAGTGACAGAGTCCTATTAATTAGCTCAGGGACTAGTGTTATTCATTCTTTTGGCATTGAAGCAATTCTCATTACAACTAAGCTGATATGGGAATGATAAATGACAACAGGCTACCACAAATGTTGCTATATATTGAGCCAAAGTAATGGAACTGCAAGCAGAAATGTGCAGATGAAAACAGTGTAGTGATATGAAGACAATATAAAGTGTTATCAAAGTGTCATAAACAATTTGGGTGTATTTGAGAAACACTCCAGTGGCTAATGAAGCCAAAAGATAGGTCTTCATTAGGAAAGGACTCCAACAGTTCAGGCACAACCCAGCCAGTTACATCCCAAATAGTGATCTGCAACATTACTGAGCAGCACAATTATCTGGAAACGTTTTCTCTAAAAAATGAGAGAGAGGGATTCCTGTGTCTATTTTACTATGTCTCCCATTTCTTCACCAAAGTTTCTGAGTTGATATATCTGAGTATTTTCATAAATATCCTAGATGATGATAATGGAGATTTGGGAATCACAGATTCAGAAATAAGTGCACAAATGCTTCAGAAATAAGTGCACAAATGTTTCAGTTCATCTAATACAGTTGTAGACTTCGAAGAGGTCATGAACCAAATCAAAGTATGCATTATTTGAGGAAAATATTACTTTAAAAAAAGTATTTATATTGATTGCCACTTTATACTAGTATTTTCAGTGACTTTATAAATTAGGCATAAAAATTCATCTTTTGTGAAGTTTTATTTTACCAAAGTTAAGTAGATTTTACTTGTATTTAATAAGTTACTTGAAAATTGACAAGTGATCTCCATAAGATACTGATCTCCCTGAAATTTCATTTTGTAAATAGAAAAGTTACAAGATTAGGTTCGCTATAAATTATGTATTTCAATTGATTAAAGTGTAAAATGTTTGCACAAACAACCACCTACTTTAAAATATTGAGGTCTACCCTGTTGACTGATATAATCATGCTAGAAGAGGGGCCTGTTAGAGATAATTTTTTTTATTATTGACACATTGTCTAATTTTAGTGAGAATATTTATAGACAATCTTCATCTGAGATTTCTACAGGAAAAACCAGCTTGTCATTTCAAAGTCTAAAGTGAACGCATTTCATGGACCATCTGCGTAAATAGCCTTGGGATGCTCAGAAAAAATTCCAGTTCCTTTGCCCTACCCTAGACCAACTGGATCAGAATTGCAGAGACTCAAGGGCAGGAATTCATATTTTTAAAAAGTGTCTACCCGTCCTAACTAGAGAATTCTTATGCACACCAAAAGTTGAAACCCTTTGATTCGAATCTAAACTGTTTTCCTTGTCTTGATGTGTTCAGGAGTTTTAGGTTGTTGTCAAGTCTTTTTCAGTCATGGAAACATTTTTTTTCAGACTCTTGGTTGATACATAATAAAATATTTAAATTTTACACATTCTCATACCTGATGTCCTAGTTTTCGTTTTCAGAGAGCTGCTCTAAGTATAAGGAAGTCTAAGGATAAGGTAGATACTGGGAATTACCACTGCATGGAAATAGGACAAGTTGCTTTAATTTATCTGACAGTTGCTCTCTTCTGGGAAAATACCCTCACTGAAATTTATAATCTTCAAGGCCTCCACATGAAAATGAGGACTGGATAAACCCACAAAGAGGTGAGACTTGCAACAACCAATAAAAGAAAGTATTTCTGCCATTTTCAAGTTATAATTTTGAAACATTTGTAAATGTAGAATAGTTTAATGAAACATCATTTAATTATTCCCTCAACACTCATTCAAAGAATATTTTCGCACATTATTTTCTAAATGTCTTTTCTTCATACAATGATTTATGTGGTTGAAATCATATTATATACATGTTGTTTTGGGTTCTGATTTTCTTTTTCTATTTTAACATGTTCTCTCAAACCTATTTTCTTAGATAATTCAAAATTGTAAGCATCATTTCTTTAGTGTATTATATGAGTCAATTTTATGGGTGATTCATTATTTCAATAATTATTGCTCTATATTTGAACACTTAGTTTGTGAAATAAGAATAATTTACAATATTAAAAATAATGCTCAAATCTACTTCTCTGTTGTTGAGATAGTCATTAATTTACAGATAAAAGGTTATAAACATTTAAAAATCTTGATAAAAATAGTAAAATTATTTTTCTGAAAGATGACGCCAATTAAAACTCGCAGTAGTATTGTACAATAATGTCCACAAAGGAAATCTCATGAAGTTTATCTTTTATCCTTTTAAAAGAATTGCTAATTTGTTATGAAATAGACATGTTGTTTTGCATAGGTTATTTTTAGTTATACAACAAAGAAGAAAGGTTATATGTATAGCCCAGTACTAATGTAGATCAAAGAGAAAGCTAAAGTGTTTGGCTTATCTTAAACCTTGTCTATCAAATAGAATTCAGAACAATGGAATGATAAAAACATCATTTAAGACAAAATCAAAGGCCAAGAATTAGATGAAATGATCTTAAGGGCACACATTGTTTTCTAAATGAATTCACATTCTATATCAAAGTATTGAAAGATCTTATAAATGAACATGCTGAAACATTCTCAGAGATATTTAGCTGAGATAAACAGAATAATTAATTGTCTTTTAAAATATATTATACCTTTATTACTTAACTCTCTGATCTATTATAATCTATTATGACTACTAATGCATTTCTATTGATTTCTTCCTAATACATCTTATGGTTTTTGTTTTATATATGTCAATAACAATGTTTGATATCTTAAGTTTGAAAACTTCATTGTGACTTATTTATAGAGTTGTAAGTAGCAAGGAACCGTTTTGGTCTTATTTAATGTTTTTCTGCATTAACATCAGCTTTGTTTGATAGGCACAATAGCATGAGCGTGGCAGTGAAGGTGATGAGCAATGGAGCCAGATGGCCCCAGCTGGAACCTCAGTCCTACTTCTCACAAGCTAGGTCACCTTGAGAAAATCCGTTGGCTTCTCTAGTCCACAGTCTGTGAAACAGCAGTAATATTAGGTTGGTGCAAAAGTAATTGCGATTTCTGTCATTAAAAGTAATGGCAAAAATAACAATTACTTTTGTTCCAACCTAAGTACCTATCTTAGGTGTTATTAAAATGATTACATGAGTTATCAGGCATAGGCCAAATGCTGACAATAGTGGCACTCATTTGTTGGTTTTTATTATTACAATTTTCTACCTTTTAGCCTCTCTCCATTTCTCTTTCTCCAGACTGTTTCTTTTCTTTCTCTGCTTCCTTCCCTTCCTAGTTCTTTCTTTTTTTTTTTTTGCATTTATTGATATCGTTGCAAATATTTTATCTTTAAAGTCTTTGAGGCATTTGAGTTGGTTGTGCATCCTTTAGAGTATCAAGCATTATTTTATATAGTATAAAAAGCATTATTTTAAATAATATTTAAATAACTTAAATATTCAATTTTAAAATAGAATATTTACTATTGTGTAAATATCCAATTACTATCATCTTATTCTATATTTTAAATTTTCTCTATTTCCATAATATTTTAAAAATTTTCTATCTTTTGTTGTACAGTTGTATGTTCTTCAGTCATTTCCCTACTTCCTTTTGGAAAAAATATCAATTAGTTACCTTTAAAATTCTAGATAACATGCTTATTTCTCTCACTATATCCACTTCCACTCTCCACAGTGTCTTTTGTCATACTTTCCTCCACTATGTCATTTATCTTCTAATCTGTATTTTTGTAAACACATTTTTTTTTGTAACACTGAATTATATATAGTTTGATATAATTTTTATACTCTGTTGCTTTTATTTACAGAGTTAAACCTGGTTCCATTTTTCCACAATAATCATTAGTAATTTAGGACTATGTATTTATTTATTTTCATACAGGGGCTCCCTTTGTCACCCACGCTGGAGTAAAGTGGCACAATCATGGCTCACTGCAACCTCAGCCTCCAGGGTTCAAGCGATTCTCCCACCTCAGACTCCCAAGTAGCTGGGACTACAGACATGTGCCTGATCCTCTTCCTCTTCCTATACTGCACCCTCCAAAAGGCCCCTGTGTGTGTTGTTCCCCACAATGTGTCCATGTGCTCTCATCATTGAGCTCCCACTTATAAGTGAGAGTGTACAGTATTTGGTTTTCTGTTCCTGCATTAGTTTGCTGAAGATAATGGCCTCCAGCTCCATCCATGTCCTTGCAAAGGACATGATCTCGTTCTTTCTTATGGCTGTTTAGTTTTCCATGGTGTATGTGTACCACATTTTTCTTTATCCAGTCTGTCACTGACGGGCATTTAGGTTGATTCCAGGTCTTTGCTGTTGTGAATAGCACTTCAGTAAACCTACATGTGCATGTGTCTTTATAAAACAATGATTTATATTCCTTTGGATATATACCCAGTAATGGGGCTGCTGGGTCAAGTGGTATTTCTGTTTTTAGGTCTTTGAGGAATCATCACACTGTCTTCCACAGTGGTTGAAATAATTTACACTCCCACCAACAACGTATACGTGTTCCGTTTTCTCCCCAACCTCACCAGCATCTGTTATTTTTTGACTTTTTAGTAATAGCCATTCTGACTGGTATGAGATGGCATCTCATTGTGGTTTTGATTTGCATTTTTCTAATGGCCAGTGGTGCTGAGCTTTTTTTCATGTGCTTGTTGGCTGCATGGATGTCTTCTTTTGAAAAGTGTCTGTTCATGTCATTTGTCCACTTTTTAATGGGTTTCCTTCTTGTAAACTTAAGTTCCTTACAGATGCTGGATATTACATGTTTGTCAGACGTATAGTTTGCAAATATTTTCTCCCATTCTATAGGCTGTCTGATCACTCTGCTGATAGTTTTTCTGTGCAGAAGCTCTTTCATTTAATTTATTCATTTAATAAATCTCTTTTGTCAATAGTTGCTTTTGTTGTAATTGCTTTTGACATCTTCGTCATGAAATCTTCGCTGGGGCCTATGTTCTGAAGGGTATTGCCTAGGTTGTCTTCCAGGGTTTTTATAGTTTTGGGTTTTACATTTAAGTCTTTAATCCATCTTGAGTTAACTTTTGTATATGGTGTAAGGAAAGGGTCCAGTTTCAACCTTCTGCATTTGGCTAGCTAGTTATCCCAATATCATTTATTGAATGGAGAATTCTTTCCTCATTGCTTATATTTGTCAGGTTTGTCAAAGATCAGATAATTGTAGGTGAGTAGTCTTATTTCCGAGTTCTCTATTCTGTTCCATTAGTTCATTTGTTTTGTACCAGTACCAAGCTGTTTTGGTTAGTGTAGACCTATATTATAGGGATACAGTTTTAGTATAGTTTGAAAGCAGGTGGTGTGATGCCTCCAGCTCTGTTATTTTTGCTTAGGATTCCCATGGCTATTGGGTGGTTGTCTAATTTTTAACTATTTGTAGAGACAGAGTCTCACTATGTTGCCAAGGCTGGTCTCGAACTCCTGGACTTAAGCAATCCCCCATTCTAGACCTCCCCAAGTGCTGGAAATACAGGTGGAGCCACCATGTCCATCTTGAATTACTGCGTAAACAATTATATTTTCCTCTGAATCTACAATACCACAAATTTCCTAGTAAGTTTTGTGTTTGACCAAATTTTCTATTTATTGAAATACATTTTCTAGTACTGCTTTTAGAGACTGTGATAGGTGACTTATGTTCCAAATTATTGCATGTTTGATATTGCTTTCACATCTAAGTAAGCACATTGCTTGGTAAACATTCCTAGCTAATATGGTTTTCCCTCAATGCCTGTACATACTATCACAGTACCATCTCTTAGCTAATATTAATGGAAAATTTCAAAGACCATACTGACTATTTTGCCT
This sequence comes from Rhinopithecus bieti, assembly GCF_001698545.2. Classification (NCBI taxonomy): domain Eukaryota; kingdom Metazoa; phylum Chordata; class Mammalia; order Primates; family Cercopithecidae; genus Rhinopithecus; species Rhinopithecus bieti. The sequence goes on from NW_016813672.1 coordinate 1,342,519, forward strand.
TGTAGGTAATCTCCTTCTTCTTCCTTCATGGCTTGTAGGAAATCTTTCTTTACCCTAATTTCAACCAGCTCACTGGAATATAACAAATTCTTTCTATGTAGAGATTGAACTTTTGTTCAAGATAAGCTTTCTTGTACTCATTTCTGCAATTTTTTTCTGCTCTAGGTTATCTGTCTTCAGAAAATTATTTCTATGTTCGATCAACACTATCTTTCATGGCTATAATATCTGATCTATCATTACTTTTGTTCTGGTTCTGCAGCTCTACATTGTGTGCTATTTTTTTCCACTGTATCCTCCTTTTCTTTTATTCATCAATTTAAAAATGCTAATTCTACTCAGTGGTGTCCTTCTTGTCATTTTTAAAGGAAGTTTTGTAGAGTTACCCTAAAATTCTTTGTTGCTTTTGTTGTTCTTATAAACTTCACTTCTTAATCTGGGCAATTCCACTCATTCCTATTAATTGCCCCAAAATAGTGTTGATGAATTGTCTTTGATTTCCCCTCCCTGTTGAAACAGATGCTGTTGGAATTTTCTCTGTAATCTTTGAACTGGTTGCTTTATTTGGTTATTCAGCTGCTTGAAGGAGGGTGTAAGCAGGCCCTGAGGCAATAAACAGCTGCATTCTGGGTTTGTTATTTCTGCTCACTTTCCTTTCAAATCGGTTGACTCCCCTGCCAAGGAGCACATCTGAATTTTGTCATTCTTCAGCATTGGCACAAGTAGCTCACCCCAGCAAGACAGTTGTTGTGTCACAAAATTCTTTTTAATAGGACTTGCGTAAAGTGTCTTTTTGCAGCTACAAGGTTTATCCCTTCACTTCTCTCCCCTGACCCATCTCTTTTCCGGCTCAGCTTTGCCTTCTCATCACCCTTCCTGATTATAAAGCTGCATCTGCAAACCAAAATAGAATAGTCATATTGCGCCTCTTCAGCCCTGTGGCACCTGCAATTGTCTGCCTGGGAGTGGGGTGGAGGTCAAGAGCTGGGAGTTTCTTGTTTCTCCTACAAATCGCCCACTGCTTGGCTCCCAGACCTCCCACTTCCAAAATAGAAGCCGTTAGTAAGACCTTCTAGAAACTTATTACTTGCTTCTTATACACAGTTCCTTCTTATCAATTCAGGAGCACATATATTAAAGATTAGTATTTATTCTCTTTCACCTAAGTAAAATAATACCTGTTATTTAAAATTACATATTGTGATGTAACGGTATGGGCTATCATTTCCTAACTCAGCATAAGTAAAACTTCTTTAAGGTTCATCTTATGCCAATGTGCTCTTACCATATTTCCTAGCAATCCCTTTTCAACTATGCAAATACAATTTTGATTTTCTTTTCTTTTTTTTTTTTTTTTTTTTTGAGACGGAGTCTCGCTTTGTCGCCCAGGCTGGAGTGCAGTGGCCGGATCTCAGCTCACTGCAAGCTCTGCCTCCCGGGTTTATGCCATTCTCCTGCCTCAGCCTCCCGAGTAGCTGGAACTACAGGTGCCTGCCACCTCACCCGGCTAGTTTTGTATTTTTTAGTAGAGACGGGGTTTCAGCATGTTAGCCAGGATGGTCTCGATCTCCTGACCTCGTGATCTGCCCGTCTCGGCCTCCCAAAGTGCTGGGATTACAGGCTTGAGCCACCGCGCCCGGCCCCAATTTTGATTTTCTAACAATTTTGATTTTCTAAAAGATAAAATGTTCTTTTTTAATTAATTAATTAATTGATTAAGTTAGTTTTGAGATGGAGTCTGGTCCTTTCACCCAGGCTGCAGTGCAGTTGCATGATCTCAGCTCACTGCAACCTCCGTCTCCTGGGTTCAAGTAATGCCCCCATCTCAGCCTCCTGAATAGCTGGGACTACAGGCGCCTATTACCA
>NW_016813672.1:1347805-1352463 GCF_001698545.2 Rhinopithecus bieti
TTTTTGAGACGGAGTCTCGCTTTGTCGCCCAGGCTGGAGTGCAGTGGCCGGATCTCAGCTCACTGCAAGCTCTGCCTCCCGGGTTTATGCCATTCTCCTGCCTCAGCCTCCCGAGTAGCTGGAACTACAGGTGCCTGCCACCTCACCCGGCTAGTTTTTGTATTTTTTAGTAGAGACGGGGTTTCAGCATGTTAGCCAGGATGGTCTCGATCTCCTGACCTCGTGATCTGCCCGTCTCGGCCTCCCAAAGTGCTGGGATTACAGGCTTGAGCCACCGCGCCCGGCCCCAATTTTGATTTTCTAACAATTTTGATTTTCTAAAAAGATAAAAATGTTCTTTTTTAATTAATTAATTAATTGATTAAGTTAGTTTTTGAGATGGAGTCTGGTCCTTTCACCCAGGCTGCAGTGCAGTTGCATGATCTCAGCTCACTGCAACCTCCATCTCCTGGGTTCAAGTAATGCCCCCCTCTCCGCCCCCCGAAAAGCTGGGGCTAAAGGGGCCTTTTTCCCCCCCGGGGTAATTTTTTTTTTTTTTTTTTTTGTCTTTAGTAGAGACAAGGTTTCACCATGTAGGCTAGGCTGGTCTCAAACTCCTGATCTCAAGCGATCCCCCACCTTGGCCTCCCAAAGTGCTGGGATTACAGGTGTGTGCCTGGCCTAAAAAGATAAAGTGTTAGACTCTACAATTATAGATCACTGAGCTTGATGTGGCTTTGTGACAGCAAAAGGGGCATGAGACCTCATAGCATGGTAGTCACTTTCTCTGAAAAAATATTTCAATAATCCTTTCTCTCACCACACATTTTTTTTCTCCTTGAATTATATGAGTTGTTTCAAAATCAAGTAATAAATAATTTCCTTTGAAAATCTTTCTATGCTGTTTTTTTCTCATACTCTTCTGATATCTGATGTCAATCATATTGATAACTCAGTTAAAACCAAGGCAAGGGCCAGGAGTGGTGGCTCATGCCTGTAATCCCAGCACTCTGGGAGGTTGAGGCGGGTGGATCAACTGAGGTCAGGTGTTCAAGACCAACCTGGACAACATGGTGAAACCCCGTCTCTACTAAAACTACCACAATTAGCCAGACGCGGTGACTTGTGCCTGTAATCCCAGCTACTGGGGAGGCTTAGGCAGGAGCATCGCTTAAACTTGGGAGGCAGAGCTTGCACTGAGCCGAGATCATGTCACTGAACTCTAGCCTGGGTGACAGAGCAAGACTGTGTCTCAAAAAAACAAAATGCAAGCAACAACAACACAACAAAAACCCTGAGGCAGGAATATTGCATCTAACACTGTGTTGGAAGAACCACTATCCCCTTTTCTATAACCACTGAGTAGTCTTAACACTACTCTTAATGAGGCTAATTCTCACCATTACTGTTGTAGGAGACCACAAATGAAAGACAGCCGAGGATATCAGCACCTCAGCAAAGCATATGGCAGGGTGTCTTTAAAATCCTTGAGTAAATCATAAAGAAACATGGGATAAAAATAGATAAGAGAGTCAGCTTTAAAGCTGGTTAAGTAACTGTACCCAGAGGTGCTGACAATTGATAGATGGCAACATTTCCTAAAGTAAAACAATGTTAAGGAATCCTATAGGATCGTCTCCTTTTTTTGATCTTAACGTTGATGTTACTTCCTTGAATGCTATCATAATATTCTCAGAGAGCAAAAAACAGATAGAATGATGAATATAGAAAACTGTACTGAACTATGATCTATAGCCGAAATAAAATATAGGTATAAGATATGAGATGTTTGATTTGGTTTGGCTGTGTCTCCATTCAAATCTCATCTTGAATTGTAGTTCCCATAATCTCCATGTGGCGTGGGAGGGACTCAGTAGTAGGTATTTGAATCATGGGGGTGGTTTCCCTATGCTACTCTCATGATCGTAAGTTCTCATGAAATCTTATGGTTTCATAAGAGGCTTTTCCCCCTATTGCTCAGCACTTCTCCTTGCTGCTGCCATGTGAAGAAGGATGTGTTTGCTTTCCCTTCGTCATTAGTGTAAGTTTCCTGAGGCCTCCGCAGCCTTGCTGAACTGTGAGTCAATTAAACCATTCCTTTATAAATTACCCAGTCTCTGGTATGTCTTTATTAGCAGTGTGAGAATGGGCTGATATAATGCTATACTTTCACAAAAATAAATTTACCTGAATAGTTATAGTATGTGGGGGACAAGGCTTTGCAATAGAATTAAACATAGACAAAATTTTAAGCTGTGTGTATTTGATTCAACAATATGAAGCAAACTTATTTGGTATTAATATGAGTCCAACAAAAGTCCCGACCTCAGGATCTAGGACATGTGGTCTAGACCAATTAAATACCTCTGGTGTTTTCTGGAACTTTGGTGGGTAGATGAGTGAGTGAGAAGAGGTGCTGGTGACAGCCTTTTTTTTTCCCCATTAAAATGAGAATGTTGATTGCATAGCCTAGTTAAGAAATACTTTTTTATGACTGCCAAGATTTACGCCCCAACTTGGGAGCAAGGGTCACCCCTAACCTTCCAGGAAATCTTGGGTGTGACCCATTACATGAATGGAATTTCACCATAATATTTCACAGACTCAAAGTGTACATGCAACCTTGTTTCATAAATAAGGGATTTCAATCAAAATCCATGAGCGATGCAGTTTAACATGTGTTCTCAATGGCCTGCTGACCACCTCTCCTTTTCTAAATATGCAAGAGCACAGACAAGTCTTGCAAATGACGTGTTATGGGATACATTGTTAAAGCTTCTGCACAGAATGTGACTGTATGTGGGTGACAGGGTCTTTAAAGAATTGAGTTAAAATGAGGTCATTAGGGTGGGCCCTGATGCAATATGACTGGTGTTCTTATAAAAAGAGGAATTAGGACACAGACATGCACAGAGGGAGGACCATATTAAGACACAGGGAGATAATGGCATCTACAAGCCAAGGAGAAAGGCCTCAGAAGAAACCACCTCTGCTGCCTCCTTGATCTCACACTTTCGGCCTCCTGAACTGTGGAAAATAAATTTCTGTTGTTTAAGCCACAGTCTGTGGTACTTTGCTATTTCTGTTTTTTAAGCCACAGTCTGTGGTACTTTCTTATGACAGCCATGGCAAACAGATACAGAGCAGTTTTGTATGCTGTAAGAAATAGACTACTAATAACACTGCTTTGGGCCTAGTAACACAATGTGGACGGAAGGGCATTCTTTCTACTACAAGGTAGTTAAGGATGGGAGGTATCTAATTTTATATGAGTGGGAAGTGTATTGGTGAGTAACATCATCAAAGGGCCCTTTGGATTCACATGACCAAAACTAGTAGTGACACAGAATGATGTCATATGGTTGCCCATATGTTTGTAAGATATGCTCTATCTTGATGTATTCAAGGATTCTTTGTAGAATAAAAAATATATCCTCCAAATCAGAGATGTCTTACTTGCCAGGTCTATTTCCATTTATACACTCTATAGTCTAGTCTTAGCTAAGTCATTAAGCAGAAAAATTATTCCCAAGTTTCTACTACAGTAACTGCTATAAGGAGCATGAGTGACAAGAGTGGGCTGGGAAGATAGTGTCTATGGTGAGTGAGGGCAAAAACTGAATACAATAGAAGAATTTAAGTTTAACTTAAGACCTGCCCTTAGGTCTAATGCCTGGAGTGCTCAGATTAAAATTAATATATTTGATAATTTCAGAATTTTATTTAATATATGAGGGTAATAATTATTCTTACTTATTACTAAATGCTAATATAATTCTAGATGTAAAAAATAAATGAAAGTTCTATTTTATTTTACTTTTACTTTCTTCAAAATTATGACAAATATTGAATAAATAAACATTCTCATAAACATTATAAGTGCTCATTAATAGCTATAGAGCAATGTTCCATGATTGTAAACATAGTTATTTATCATAAAAAATAATAATTAGGCTAAGAATAATGTTATAAAACATATTCTGTTTGAGACTTCAGAACATCAAATTAATGTAGTTTATTTTTACATGTTAAAGGAATAGAAAACCAAAGAATAAGCAAAAGAAATGGAATATTGAGAAATATATTAAAAACAGAGCAAAACAAAATGAAAATAATTAGCTATGACTAGTTATCTAATTCTAAAATGCATAACAATATTCAATGTGATGAAAAGGATGTTATCATACACTGCCTGCGGACACATATGTCCATCTGGAAAGCAATTTCACGGTAAATGTCAAGAACCTTTAAAATAGAAATACATTAAATAGAAATAAGTAGAAGTGTGGTCAAATTGGTACTTAAGTTCTCAAACACTGGAAAAAATAAAAACATTACAAAAAATGAATTACTAACATTCATAAAATAATTACTTGGTAATTAAAAGAGTATTTTTGAATAATATCCAATGGGAAAATGCATAGAATAAAATGTTAATCTGGAATAGAACAATATATAATTAAATGTCTATAAAATAGTAAAATGAGTATGTGCATTGTTATTATTTGGTAGTAAAATTATTATTTTAATTGTTTTGTTTGTTATAACTGCATTTTCAAATTTTCTACCCCAGGTACATTAATTTCGTAATTAAAATATTTATCCAAATAAACCACAAAGTGTAAATGTGTTGCTAAGAAATACTGAGAATACAAGAAAAGATGAATTTTTTAAAATTA
>NW_016813672.1:1353114-1363527 GCF_001698545.2 Rhinopithecus bieti
GTATGATTTTGAAGCAAAATATTACATTGAATATGTAAGATATCTTGAACTTCTCTTAGAAAAAATTCTTAGAATTTTTTCATTTGATATTATTTCTATTTTCAAAAATACTGTGACATACAAGAAATAATTGACTCTAGTCATGAATAGGAAATATGACTATGATGCTGAGATCTTCATATGACAAGAAACCTCTGATCCCTTTTACAACTATTATTCAAATATTGTCATAAAACTAACTTATTGTCATAAAATTAATTCCATCTGTTTAAAAATAATTTTAAAATATATTTCGCGTTTGTATTGTCCCTTCACCAAATTTTTCTTTCCACTTTTATCCCAAAAGTAAATCAGTGAACTTAATGAATGCAGAAATGCTCAAGTCAGAGTTGGAAAGAGAAGGAGCACTGAATTAGATCTGATATAGCCTGAATATTCTCTCCTCCCCATGGAGTTAATGTGATTAAGTAAGTGTTCCCATTCCAAGTAAAAGGGAAATAAGATGCATTTTTGGCTTTATGTTTATTTGCTTTCTTGGTTGGTTCATCATTTTAAGAGAAAATGAAGATGTGCTACTGAAATATTGAATATTTAAGGAAATGTTTGCTGATCGTCTCCTATGTGTACTACACTGATTTGAAAACAGCTTAGGTAATAGAAAAGGATTTGTCGGCAACTTCACTAATAAAAAAGTAAATGACAAGGAAGGAAAACAAAGAATAAATGTTATCTTGGGAAAGCTAGAGAAGGAAGAGACAGTGAGCTCTGATCATTCAAGGAAAGATAGAAAAAGAAATAAAGCAATTCCTTAAGAGTACAGATAAAGTGAAAGAATGATAGTAAATTTGAGGTATTATAAAGGCAAAATTGTAAAAAAAAGAACTAGGATCAATGAAGAGACATTGAAATAGAGTAAATGGAGAATGGTGATTTTTAATTAAAATGCCAAATTGTCATATATGTTATTTAAAAAGGAGTGCAAATAATATGCACTACTATGGGAGAAACTAGTATGGAGAAAACACACACACACACACACCTCTTAAAGTGCAGATTCCAGATGAGAAAAATCTGTATTTGAAAACATCACTACTTTGCCCTGATCATATTTGTTTAAAAGTGATTTATGTATTACTTCTGGAATAAAACAATATGACCTAGAGAATCCAGTTGTCAGCAGGTTCAGGGTAGCTGCATCTACACTCTGCTTTTGGGTCTTGTTTGTGGATGCTCCAGGCCTTGTTAGCCTGTAGTTGAACACAATGTTTCTGGTCCATCTCTTTTACTACATCTTTCACTGTTCCCATCAGCATGACCTGCCTGCTACTTTGGTTTAACATCAATCACCTTGCATGGCTTCCATTATGTGTTCCAACTGACAGCTTCAGGATTCTACTATGGTTCTATCGGAAAAAGCAACCTGTGTCACCTATCAGGTAACACTGTGACATTAGTTCAAATGTACATAATGTATTAGTAGCAAAATATATCATTATAAGAGTTTAGAAAACATCACGTTGTACATAATTAAAAATACACAATTTTTATTTGTCAATTTAAAAATAAATGAATGAATTTAAAAAAGAATTTAGACTCAAATTATCTATGTTAACTTGGAACTGGTTCTTCATCCGTGATAAGCCATCCTCCTTCATGGTCATTTGCACCTGGGCTTAGCTTTTAAGAATCTTTATGTTCAAATTGTATTTTCTTTTACCTACTTGTTAAAGTAAAAATATGCTATAATGACCCTTAAATATGAGTTATTAAAAATCTGCTTAGGTTTCAAAGATGCACTGCCATATTCTCCTGGCTTGGAAATTTCTCAGTTACCTTGAAACATGCAGGAGATACTCTCCTAAAACATGTCCTAAAACATGCAGGCATTTACCACTCTCTAGTCTACATGTTAATTATCTATTTACATGTTTTATTTCTCCTATTACACTCCAAACTTCATGAGGGCAGAGTATTTATTTGACTTTTCTTTGAATTCTCTGTAGTGCCTAGTATGGTATGATGCATACGGTAGGCACTCAGTGAATATTTACAAAACATTGTGCTAACAAATGCAAACCTATTTCCTGAGGTGATTCATCTTACACAATGTGCACTAAATCTGGTGACACTATTCCTCAGAGAAATTCAATCCAATTTAAAAGCATCACTTTTTAAATAGCAATTATATTATAATAAAATTTCATATAATGTTATTGTAAGCAAAAGGATTGTTTAAAGGTGACAGGTGTAGAATTCTATTGTTAATATCATAAAATGTATTGAGATAATTGTGTATTTCCACTGCTAGTGTTAAGGATAACAAAGCTTCTATTCAGACCTCATATCATGAAAATTATCTAGCTTTGTAAAACTATTTTTAAATGATTATTTTCTCCACAATAATGGGGAGCACAAAATATCTAAGTGAAACAGCATTTGGTAGAGTTTTAGTCTTATAAATGTTCTAAATTATTCTCTGTCCCCTACTTGAGATTTTAGATTAACAATATCACTAAAATCATTTTGTATTACAACATGCTGAGGTAATTGTTCTGTTAAAACCAACTGAAAAGGCAACAGATTGAATGATTACGCGGTAAAATTCAAACACATCGGACTGAGAGAAATGGGATGGTTTGATGGTAGCTACATACACTGCACTGATTCAGTTCTAGCAGAGTGCAGTTAGACTTGGGCATTTTTTGCTTCTCTGGTTTGCTTGAATTGGTTCACTGTTGAGGGATACTCTCACTTCATGTCATCGTTTTATGATTTCCCTTTACAAAGAGCTCATGGATTAAATAAGCATCCTTTTTTCCAAAGCATATGTTAACAATGACCTTGTCACACCAGTGAGGAAGTATCACCATATGGCTGCATTAAATGAGGCTAGACTTTAGAAAATGGACTTCTGAAACCTGGGAACACAAGGGAAAAAGAGGGGAGGTGGTGGAAATCCTTTCTATTTTAGGCTGCAATTGTATAGATCACTTAGGTGATTATGTCTATGGAGAAAAGAAAATGATAAAAACATACAATATTTTGATTTGGTATGTGTGTCAGGTAGGGTGAGGAAAGTAAATGAGACTTTGAATAAAAAGTCACTCTGAACTTTAAAAGAGTCTGACCTTGAACAAAATGTAAAATGGCAAGGTATTCTTGAGGGATAAAAATGAAAGTGATGGGAAATTATGAGAGAAGTAAAGAATATTATGCTATTCCCACTTTTGCAATTTTGATTCCCCATTGCCTTAAAATGTACATTTCGTGAACAATACCTGCCTTTAATAAACGTGAAAATGTTATACTATTAGGCATCCAATTTGAGAAATCATCTAATAAGAACTGAACTGATGAAAAGCAAGAAGGTATTTGTCTTTTATTCTTTTTGTATTGGAAGCTCCTTATTTTGTATTCCAAATCTATCTGTTTCATGTTCACGGATTATAAATACACTTGATAACTAAACGCAAGTGTTTTGAGTTCTTTCTGCACACATGCATGAAAACAGAATTGGGAGGCAATACTACCTCTGAGTTCATATGAAATATTCAGCTCTCTAGGTCTTCGGGCAGCTTTCCATATCAGTGCTACAGAGATTATCTTCTATAAGTTCCTATTTCTAAACTACATTGAGTACCTTATTTTTATTTCAGAATATGATTTATAGAAAACAGTTAAAATATATGAGGATAGGATTTACTGTGATATTTACATTCTAAGTGAAAATGTGAAAATTTGTTAATAGTGCTGCATATTCAAGGCCAAAGTCTGCCCTTAATCACTAACACAATTTCCAGTGCAGTGATGATGAGGGTCACCGAAAGGGACAATTGGGTTGGGATGCTCGGAGCTGGAAGCTCTGCATAGGACTGAGGCCACAGCCCGGGCAGGGGGGCAGGAGCAGCCTCTTCTCATGCCTCTAATGATCTGTGAAATGGCATGAATCCAGGACAAGACTCACCCCTGTGAGTCCCACAGAAATTTAAAAATGTCCTTCAGAGTGTTTCCCTTTGTCAAAAATGTAATTTCTACATTCATATTTCAATTTTTTTTTAGCCACTTCTCCTCAGGTAAAACCACTGAAAAATATAATATATATTCTTATGCTTGACAGTTACTATGGAACCACCATTTATCAGCACTAAGACCGATCTTTACACCATCTTTCCTCTTCTAATCCTGACTTTTTTCTTCCAAGTCGTAAATTATATATTTAAACTAAAGTTTCCTAGTATGCTTGTAATTCAAATACTGACATTTTATTTCACTCTTAAGCAGTTATTTTCCTATAGAGAGGTTAATTTCTCCCATACTATTTTGTATTCCAAGGAAAATTAAAGATAATTTAAAGTCTCTAATATTATTATTTTAGAAAATATTTAAATATAAGACTACTACATTTTACTGCAAATATTTGAGAAAGAAAAGTTGTAGTTTTAACTGTCAATACACTTACCAGAAACATTGTGTATCACTGAATTTATTAGTGCCTCGTTTTTGAAACACTGTGAAGTACTACACATGTATGAAGTGTCATCATCACAGTTACATAGACAAAGGTATCCATAGTCCTCAAACACCACTCCCAAATTACACACCCTGATATCATTTCATAAAATATTGGTGCAAGCTCTGCAGAATGTGTACTTTTTAGAATGGATTTTCTAAAGCTTTTCTGACATTCACCTAAACCTAGAATATAAATGACAATGTTTTATTTTCAAAATCATGCAGCAAACCCAGAAAATAATACAGGCAACTTAGGAAATTTGGGGACTGTTAGAATCTGAAGTTTTAAAAATGGCCAACTCTTAAGCATGACTTTAAATAGGTAAAAATCATATAATTTGTGAACAGAGACGAGTTACAGTCTGATTTCTGGTTGAGGGTCCTTTGGCAAGTAGTAAAGTATTCACAGGAATAGCTTGGTACATGCAACAGACCCTGTGTTAAGCACTTTACAAGCAAGTTTTCCTCTCCTCTCTTCTCCTCTCCTCTCTCTCTCTTTCTCTCTCTCTCTCTCTTTCTTTCTTTCTCTTTCTTTCTTCTCTCTCTCCTTCCTTCCTTCATTGTTTTCTTCCTTTCTTCTTTCTTTCCTTCTTTCTTCTTCTTCTTCTTCTTTTTTTTTTTTTTTTTTTTTGAGACAGAGACTCGCTCTGTCACCCAGGCTGGAGTGCAATGGCAATGGCGCAGTCCTGGCTCACTACAACCTCCGCCTCCCAGGTTCAAGTGATTCTCCTGCCTCAGCCTCCCCAGTAGCTGAGACTACAGGCACGTGCCACCACATGCTGCTAATTTTTGTATTTTTAGTAGAGTCGGGGTTTCACTTTGTTGCCCAGGCTGGTCCTGAACTCCTGACCTCGTGATCTGCCCACCTCAGCCTCCCAAAGTGCTGGGATTACAGGCATGAGCCACCATCCCTGGCCACAAGCAAGTTTTTCAAAAGCTCACAGCAGCCCTTTAGTTTACTACCACTGTCTCTGTTTTGCAGATCAGGAAACCGAGACTTAGGAAGGTTGAGTAACCTGCCCAATGTGGTAACTGGGAAGTGGAAGAAACTGTTTTTAACTGAAGTGCACCAACCACTAGGTTACTTCTAAAAGTATCAGTTTCCAGGTCATTTGTAGTTCTTTCTTAGCATTGTTGTGAGGCTCCATTAGGATAGGCTAATGGAAAAGTTCTGTAAATAGTAAACTGGTTGTCATTTATCTGATTTCAGAGTCTCTTCCAAGTCTGTGATTCTGGTTTTGTTATTTAACTAAGTCTGAAATACAGGTCTTAAGAATGTAGAGTTTGTATTTCTGTGGTTCTAGAGATTCCTAAACTTGCCTTCAATTATTCTAATGAGTTATATCTAGAGACTCTGATAAGAAAGCATGGTCATGGAAGATAAGTTTGTTTTTCTTTAATAGTTTCTAAACTCCAGTGCAATTACACTTGATCTGCAGATTCACAGCTTGAATAATGATGCACATTTGCATTCAGAAATATTTACTAAGGGTTTACTACAATTTTTACTAGGGTTTACAACAAATATGCTGTGCTATGAACTATATTCAGGGGATATAAAGGAAAAATAGATATAGACTGTGACCTCAAGAAGCTCATAGTCTACTGAACAGATTGTAAATTGACATTTTAAAATTAGTTTCTTTGAATTGGACAAAAAATAAATACATAGAAATATGCATAAATCTTCTAAGAAATGCCAACATTGTCAGCTGTGAAACAAATGCACATTAAAAAATGAATCTTTTGAATTTAAGTTTATTTTCAAACAGAAATCCATATAATGGCATAATAAAGTTCATCTTTTCAAATGGCACTAATTCATTGAGTCATTAGTGAGCACCTATAGAAGTTACCTTTCTTGTAACATAGAAAATAAAACATAACATACTATGACACACTTGACAGCTAACTCAGTCAGCTCCGAAACAAACTCATAATATTGCTTTAGGACCTTTTATTTCATATGTATTTCCTGGTGAACAGTACCGTCTTCCCAAGTTACATTTCTCAAGACCCCTTTTCTCTCACTTCCATCAGCCATTGAAGTGTGCATTTTATTTTGTATACATGAAGCTCAGGGGATGTTACAAATTATTATTTCTGTGTTTACCGTGGTTATATTAATGCTTAGAGGTCTGTGCCTAAACACTTTTAACACTTTTACAAACGTTTTCTTTATTTTGATTATTTATTATTTTGGAGAAATGGGGTCCCACTATGTTGCCCAGACTGGTCTTGAACTTTTCGCCTCAAGTGGTCTGCCTGCCTCAGTTTCCCAAAGCACTAAGATTATAGTCAGCCACATGCTTGGCCCCTAAACACTGCATATGACGTATTTTAATGCACATTGCTTTACATATTTCTAGTGAAATCAAGGCAAGTTGTAGTTTCCGTCAATTTATAACTTAGACTCTGAAACTCAAAGAGGATGATCAATTTGCCAACAATTCACATAGCTAATGAACAGCAAAGCTGGGTGCTGAATCCAGGCCTTGCTCCAGAGGCTATGCTCTCCTACACCAGAGAGCCAATTTTGGAAGAATGGAAGTGTTTCTACAAATGAAAAAACGTGATGACAGACATTAAAGCAGTGCTATGGTTTTGAAATTGGGAAAGTGGAAGCTTAAACAGACGTATTTGGAGTAGAGATTCTTATGTGGAGATGAGATGGGAAGTCAGCTAAAACTTTAGACTGAAGAGAACCCAAAACAATAAGAAATAATAAGAGATGAGAGAGAAGTAAGACATAATTCAGTTCATTTCATTTTCTTACGTCTGTCCTCTTTATTTTCTAAATTGATACTGCATACCCATGACAGAATTACTGTCCTTGAATTATCAATCCCCTGTCCAAATCATCCCTGTTATCAAATTCAAACTTTTATTTTATTTGCTTCTAAAGTCCTGAATTTATAATTAGGCTTCTCCCCACCTGTTCTCCTTCCCTCCAACACTATTCATTCATATCCAATGAGATGCTTTCCTGTGCCACCTCATCCCTTTTTGTAGCTTAGGGTTTTTTATTTGCTCTGCTCAACACTCTTTTATACCTCTCCTTTGCCTCCTCGTTCATTCAAGATTAAACTCCACTTTCTAAGTCTAATTTTTATAAAATCTGGCCCCTCCTAATAGTATTTCTTTGGCAATTATGATACAATGCACAACCCCTTCTAATTTAACACATTCTTGTCACCTTATTTCATAATAAGTTGCTTCTGTCTTTCCAGCATATTATAAGCTTTGTAAGGCCCAATATCAAGTCTGATTTTTTTTTTCAATAAAGTGTGTGGCACAGCAAAGAAAGCAAGACAGTTGCCAAGTGAACATTCAGTTAATTAAAGTTACAATTGAACATTTAAGAAGCTGCATATTAACAGGGCCAAATAACTTGGTGGCAAACACACATAGAGATGCATAAGTAATATGGAATATAGAAGTGACAAGTAGTTTGTGATCTATGAGATAATATAAGTGGTTCAGATTCACAAATTGTTGAGTCTAAGGATTTTGTTTTATTTAATTGCTCATTTCTGTCCATATAAATTCTGACATCTAAGTAAATCGGTCCAATTTGACTTCATTAATCAAATTAGTCTGGGTAATGCACAGTCCTTTTCTTTCCTCTGTTATTTCAGTTTTGTTCGAGATAGCCAAGCTATCCTTCTGGCTCATGAAAAGAGAAAACATATTTTAAAGTACATTATGGATACATGCACTAGCACGAGTGGAGCTGGCTGCCTCCTTCCCAATATAACAGCTTTTTTTCACATTGCACTGAGATTTTCAGTGGTCTTCACTAGACTGTGATCTACTTGGGAGCAAAGAGACCTGTGTCCTTAGAGTGAAATATTACTTTAGACACAGAAAAATTGTCTTTGGGTACAAGTGAGAGGATTTTAGTAGGTCTAGATACTTTGTAATAAACAAGGCGGGGAGTAGAAGTGAGAAAGAACCTTGGGGTTTAGATGAGAATTTTAAATAAAGAGCTGTGATGTCCCTGCTCATGGGCAGGCATCCTGGCATAATTCAAGTGAAATAATCCGCATGAGACATAAGAACTCAGAGAGAAGATGGAGGACAACTTGTATAACTGTCCCTTTCACTTCAAGATTCTCATGATAGGACTCTGAGATTCCTAAATCTAGGAATAGGACTCTGAGATTCTAAATCTTGAAGGCAAGGTGTTTTAATGAGTAATGATCTTTATGATCCTTCACCAGTTCACCTGCTCATATGGAAAAGTCCATAAAACTGTTTTCCATTTTTAAATTAATTTTTTAACATTTAAAAAAAATTATTAATCATTTTTTTCATTAATGCCTTATTTGGATACTCAAAATTTGAATTAAAACAGTAACATATAACCATCAATCCTTAAATCCCTTCATTTTCATATCCACGTATTTAGTGGGGTTTTGTTTTGTTTTGTTTTTGTTTTTTGACAGAGTCTTGCTCTGTCGCTCAGGCTGGGATGCAGTGGCATGATCTCAGCTCACTGCAACCTCCGCCTCCTGGGTTCAAACGATTCTCCTGCCTCAGCCTCCTGAGTAGCTAGGATTATAGGCACGTGCCACCTCGCCTGGCTAATTTTTGTATTTGTAGTAGAGATGGGGTTTCACCATGTCAGTCAGGCTGGTCTTGAACTCCTGACCTCGTGATCCACCCTCGACCTCCCAAAGTGCTGGGATTACAGGCGTGAGCCACTGCGCCCCGCCTAGTGGGTGTTAATTTAGTGCTATTATACGCCAGGCATTGAGCCATGAGTCAAGCAGTAGAAATTTACTCACAAATACAATAGCATCCCAGTCACTCAGTGTGGGGAGTGCAAATAAATAATAATATCACATGGTATCACATAGTAAGGTAAGTTCAAGTTGCCTTGAGATCATAGCAAAGTGGAGCCTAAGTCAATCTGGGGTGGTCAGAAAAGACTACCTAAAGAAAGTGACCAGATGGCCAAGAGCCACTAGCTCACTCATACAGCTACCGTCCTTTATACAGAATTGAAAATAAGATATAGTTGGTAAGTTATAGATTTCAATTGACGATGACAAATACTTGTAATCACAAATTTTCCTGGCTCTTTTAATGAGCTATAGTAAGCAAATGTAATGGTGATAATTTTAGTTCATCAAAGCTTATTTTCATTTTAAATTAATGCAAGTATGTAACCAAAGAGATCGAGCATGGCAATTACCAAGTGGGTAAGATATATAGACAACAAATGCTGATAATGACTAAATTGCTAAAAGATTCCCTTAGTTTATCTGTTCCTTTGGACAGAGCAAGACAAATTCAACATTTTGTAACAAAATCACCACATTTTCTTTTATTTAGGTATTATGAATCAGGAAAAGTGTTAATATATGCTCTTTATAAACATGTAAAAATTTAGAACTGTGTACATTAAAATGGAAATTCTGCATTATAACACAAAAGAAAATAATCACTATCAACATTTGAATATAGTCTTTTCAGTCTCTTTTATATATTATTGTTCTTTTGAAATGGCAATCAAAAGAGAACCTATATTTTTCCCTAACCATTATATCTTATGTATTTCCCAAATGTTAAAAATCTCTAAATCATGAGTTTAATAGCCATATAATAATATTTATAATTTAGCTATTCTGCCTAATAGCCCATTGCCTGTGGTTGAATAATTTTGAAAAGCTAGAGTATTACTATCACTAAATGGAAATGGAAAATGTCCCTATTTATGTATTTACTTATTTATTTTTAATTTATTTTTTTAGAGACAGTGTCTCACTTTGTCACCCAGCCTGGAGTGCAATCATAATTCACTGCAGCCTTCAACTCCTGGGCTCAAGGGATCCTGCTGCCTCAGCTTCCTGAGTAGCTGGGACTATATAGCAGTGGCAGCCACGCTGACTAATT
>NW_016813672.1:1363749-1367432 GCF_001698545.2 Rhinopithecus bieti
TTGGGGGGGGGCGGGGAGAAGAGATTTCACCATCTTGCCCAGACTGGCCCTTTAAAATACGATACAATATAATTTTTGCACACTGATTTTGTATCCTGAGACTTTGCTGAAGTTCCTTATCAGCTTAAGGAGATTTTGGGCTGAAATGATGGGGTTTTCTAAAGACAAAGAGGTTAAGACATTGCTGTTTTGAAAATAAAATACTATTTTAGCAATAATGTCCTCTCAGTAAAAATATTGAAACTTGTTTTCTAATCTGTGATTTATCAATTCTATAAAACGAGGCTTATTTTCACAGTGACTTTGTTTGCATAACACACAATCATTAGCAAATTTTGTGAAATAAAGAATAAAATGCTAAAGGCATGTGCATTATTCTGTTCTCACACTGCTGTAAAGAACTGCCTGAGACTGAGTAATTTACAAAGGAAAGAGGTTTAATTGACTCACAGTTTCACATGGCTGGGGAGACCACAGGAAATTTACAATCATGGTGGAAGGGGCAGCAAACACGTCCTTCTTCACATGAAGGCAGGAAGGAGAAGTGCCAAGCAAAGAGAGAAATCCCCTTACAAAACCATCAGATCTCATGAGAACTCACTCACTATCATACCCCCATGATTCAACTACTTCCCACCTGGGTCTCTCCAACGACTCATGAGGATTACAGGAAATACAATTTAAGATGAGATTTGGATGGGGACACAGTCAAACTGTATCAGTATGTATATATTATATATGTACATGAAAGGTCTGATATATGATGCATAACAAATATAGTGATTTATAAAGTTATTCTGAACTCTATATGTGTTTGCTGTATTTTTATTTTTAAGAAATAAATTTGTAAATAATGGTGTGCAAAGGTATACACATGAAAGTTCATAATTCATTATTTTAAAGAGAAGGAAGAACCATATCTTGCGAATTATTTACGTTACTATCTCACTGTATTTTTCCCTTTGGCAGGCTCTGTGTGTGTGTGTATGTGTGTGTGTGTACATATACACACATATATATGATGGTAATTGTACTAATTATTATTTTAATCTTGCAGTTGTTCAATTCATTTTTAACAAGTTTTTATTACTCTGTAATATGTGATTGAGTGGCAAGTCACGGTTGTAGTACAGATTCTTATTTGTGCCAACTAAATTAAATAATTAACCTCTATCAAGAATAACTTTAAAAAGGTAGAGGATGCTTGATATTTAATCAGTAATAGACTATATAGTGTTCTATAGGCATCTATATTAATTGGTAGGGAGATTTAATTGCCTCTATGCATATTATAAAAGGTGCGTAATTTTTGTTTACTTTCCTCCCACCAAATGCCAGCTCTTTTCCAAATTGGTTATTATGACCGACTTGGTTTACAGTTCTGAAGATACATGATTGCAATGATAAGCTAAGTATTTGTGGCTAGAACTAACAGTTCTTGCTGAAAAACAGTGAGCAGAATTACATACAATAATGGGTTTTACAAACAGCAACTGAAGTAACAAAATAGCATTCCTTGTCTAGGAAATGGCTTCTTAGTGTATTTGCATGGGAAAGGAACCACATTTAGCTATATACATGAATGATGAACCGTGCTGTTAGAAGTCTTTTTAAAACACAAATATAATTATGTTACAGACTTCTTAAAATAATTCTTGTTGTCTTCTGTGGCAGAATATGGCATAACATCCTTATCCTATTCTCCAGGGCAGTTTACAAGGCCTCTCCCTGCCTCTCCAGTGCTGTCCAGTCACTCTCCCAACCCCTCCACTCCATCACCTGCCATCCCTCCTACCCCTACTCTCTTCTCCAGATACATTATCGTTCTCCAATGTCATCCATACACCTTACACTTTTTCCTGTAATGCTGTTTTCTCTGCCTGAAATATTTTTCTTTCTCTTTAGAGTATAGCAGAATCTCATGTGTCTTTCAAGGACCAAGCAGATTGTCATCTAATTTCTGAATTTCCCCCCAACACCTTATGAGAGGTGAAGAAAAGGAAATAGAAAACATTGGGGTAAAATGAACAGCAGTGTTTTCCTGTATCATTCATTTACTAGAATTTCCAAATATCTGCACAAGACAAACAATGCACCTATCTTTACCTGGACATCAGTCAGGACTGGTGTGGAATATCTATGCTCCTCTATATCACTGGTGCTTTAAAAAATTACTCGACTAGCTCTATGAGCTCCATAAATCAGTATTACATTTTGAGGGCATCTTTTTTTTTTGTATCTGACTAGAACATTTTTCTACCATGACCCTGGCCCTTCTGTAAGAAAATAAAACAAAATAATAAAATAAAACAAAGCATATAAAGAGTCTACATAAAAAATTCCTGAATCTAGAACTGTTGACACAAGTCAGATGGAGAACTCTCATGATCAACAGACTTCCTTAAGCAGCTTGGCTGGATCTTAATTAATTTAACCATTCCCCAACTAAATATTGCTAGGTAATGCTGTAATGAATTTTTGTGTCTAGAGGTTTTCCTATATTCATGGGGTCAAATGATTCCCAATTTTAATAGCTTTTGATAAATTGTTACAAATTGATTTTCAAAGGCTTTGTATCAATTTTAAATGTCCCAGCTATCTTGAGTGACTTAACACTCCCTTCATCTTTACCACCAAAATTAGCTAATTTATTATGTAAAATTGTTATCTCAATTTGTTTTTCTCTGACTATTAAGGTTAAATATACTTCACAGTTTGTTTACTGGGCTTATTTATTTGTTCCAATGTGAATTATTTGTTATATATCTTCGGTCCTTTCTTTTCAATCTGAGTGCCGGGTGTATGTGTGTGTGTATGTGTGTGTGTGTGCTTTCCTTTATCCAATGTAGTTGCATTGAAATATTTCCCCAAGATTTCCGGCCCTTATGTTTGTTTTAGTTTACAAGGTTTACCAGTGTAGTGAAATGGCAACTGTTATGAACAATATGGAGAGATTTGATAAAATTAATTATTTTTAAAAGAATCCACATGTAACTGCCCACATGTACCTAAAATGTATTCATTCATATCCTGGCATCATCCCACATCTATCCTATATCACAGCCTGTTCTGCATTTTAATCAGAAATGTAGATAATCATATAGTAAGGAGTCCAACAGAATTTAACATAGTTTATAGCTAGTTGAATTAAGATTGAGGATGGTCTAGATGTTTCCAAACAAATTACATTTTAAGAGTGAACATAAAAAAAGATCTCTCACTGTGAATTTTTAAAAATGTTCTATGGAGAGCTTAATTTGTAGCAATTCGTGTGGAAAAAGAGCAGAGTGTGAGCATAGACTTAACAGGAACCAATATAGTGATGTAACTGAATAATTAAGACCCAAATAATCTTGGGCTACTCTTTATATATATAATGCCTAAATAATTGGAAGTAATATTCCCATCCAGACAAATCAGGTTAGGCCATAATCATGAGTGTCAGGAATGTGGAGATTAATTCTATACTGATCCTAACAGGAGCGTATTGTGGGAGTTAATTTCAGTTATTATATTTCAACAAAATTTCAATAAGTCCAGGGGACAACCAGAATGCCAGAATTTGGATGTTAAAGGTTTTAGAAACTATGTTATGTAAAGAAATGTTATTTAGCTTGAGAAAGCACTAAAGGGATGTGTGATACCTGTTTTTTTTTTTTTTTTTTTTTTTTTTTTTTTTTTTT
>NW_016813672.1:1370781-1379380 GCF_001698545.2 Rhinopithecus bieti
GCTCACTGCAAGCTCCGCCTCCCGGGTTTACGCCATTCTCCTGCCTCAGCCTCCCGAGTAACTGGGGCTACAGGCGCCCGCCACCTCGCCCGGCTAGTTTTTTTGTATTTTTTTAGTAGAGACGGGGTTTCACCGTGTTAGCCAGGATGGTCTGGATCTCCTGACCTCGTGATCCACCCGTCTCGGCCTCCCAAAGGGTTGGAATTACAGGCTTGAGCCACCGCGCCCGGCCGATACCTGTTTTTTAAAAATGTGATGAGTGTGAGTCATAAGAAGATTAACCAGATTTGTTTTGTGTTATTCAATTCTGGCTAAGAATTTGTTGTTATAGATATCCAATCAAGAAACAGTCTCTCTCTCTTTCTCCCCTACTTCCTCCAACAAACAGTCTGCAAACATATGCGTACAGAACATCAATGTTCCAGACACTGTAATAGGCCCTCATGATAGAGTTTTTAATATGGTATCATCTTCGTTGTCACGGAACTCACAGTCTAACAGTGTTGACAGGTTATCTATCTATCTGCCTATATATGTCTGTCTGTCTGTCTGCCTCTCTCTCTGTCTCTCTATCTTCCAAGGCGTATACAGGATACAGAGACTACCAAAAAGGAAATTTGATTATTTAAACAAAATCTGACCAACATCTGTGTTGAATGGGATATCACATAGACATTTTAAAATTTATAATCACAGTATCTCTGTGCTACTTTCCAAAAATAATGTGCATAGTCTAAAGGTATATATATTCTATATGTAATACTTGTATACATATGTCTTACATATACATATATAAAATGATTTTAGAAAAATCGAAGATGTAAAACAACTAAAATGTTTAAAATGAGGAGTAACGTTATTACTAAATAGTAAACTTGGAAATGAGCTTCCTAGTTGTCAGAGAAGATAAAGTAACATTTTGACTTAACAAACTTCCTATTAAGAAAGGAGGAGACATGCATGTTTTTTTGGGAGGAAAAAAGGGATCACTTTGTATTGATGTTAAATTTTTGGAACAAAAAGAGATGAATTCCCTTTCAAACTTGCCTAGGAAAAACTGTATACATAGTTAAAGATTAATTAATTAACCAAGGATAACCTAATTTCAAATAAGGAGGGAATAAAGGGTTATGAAAACTAACAAATTGCTCGTGAGATTTACTATAGAAGGTGCAATGTAGATGATCAAGAACTGAAAGGAATAACGTCATACATCTGACTCTAACCCGCTCTTTCCAAGAGCTTCCTAGTTCCAAGAAGTGCTGAGGAAGCAGCCAATGTCTGAACAGATGGGATTCTCCTGAGTGTGCTTGCTAGTTCACCTGGGCTTCCCAAAAGGGCTTTCTCCTACTTTGAAAGTGGTTTGTATAAGCATTTTCAATTTATTTTGTCAGCAGACACTAAATGTTATATGCACCTAGAATTTATCTTCTATCAGATTTAAATTTATCAAAGTGCAATCTGACCAGCACAATGTACATCAATTTGCATTAACAGTCCTAACTTCTTTCTTCTAGGATATATTTTCCTTATACTCAGCTCATATGTTAAATTGAATTTAACGGGAACAAATGAGAAAAAATGCTTAAGATAAACAACATGTGTAATATTTATTTTGGATCTACTATCCCACTGTCTTCATATCCTTCACTTGACTTTTCGCTAATATAACACAGGAAAAGTGTTAGCTATTTGAAGGATACCCCAAAGATGAATGAAGAGAAAACTCACCACCGATTTCTCATTCATTTATTCAAAGATATTTACTGATTCCTATTTTGCACCAAACATTGTGAGAGGTTATGAGGACAGAGTGTTTAAAAAGTAAGACACAGCTCTGTAAGTTTTTATTCTAATGAGGAATATAGATGATAAATAGGTAAACAAATATTTGGAAATAATAGTTACAAATTGTGACCAAAAAAAGCAAAGATGATCATTACATTGGCAATTTGATATAGAGTGATTGGTGTTTTGGTGTGGGCTACATTAGGCTACAGAGGTTAGCCAGCAAAGTTTTCTGAGATGGTGACATTTAACCTGAGTCTTAAAGGTTCAGAAAACTCTAGTTAGGCAAATAACTGTATTGGAGGAGTCCAATAAAAGGGAATGGCAGATACAAGGGCATACCAGAGTGGACCCCAGAATGGCGAACAAGACAAAGAAGTAGGCAAGAGTCAGTTCATGCAGGACCATGGTAAAGAGTTGGAATTTTATTCTAAAACAATGAAAAGTCATTGGAGGGTTCTAGGTACAAAAGTAACAGTCTCTGATTTATAAATTCAGAAGGGTACCCCCCGCTCAAATATGTTAAGTAGATGGAGAAAGGTAAAAAGCAGAAGCAGGAGATTAATTATGAAATTATTAAAGTAGTACCAATTGGGAATGCAAATTAGAACAACTTTTCATTCGAGAACAAGAAATAGTTCTAGCCTTTGATCCAGCAATCCCATTACTGGGTATCTATACACAGGAAAATAAATCATTATAAAGATACCTGCACTCACATGTTTATCACAGAGCTATTCACAACAGCAACATCATTGAATCAATCTAAGTGTTCATCAGTGGAGGACTGGATAAGGAAAATATGGTGTGTATGTATATATATATATATATATGTGTGTGTGTGTGTGTGTGTGTGTGTGTGTGTGTGTGTGTGTGTAAAACAATGGAATATTACTTGACCATAAAAAAAGAATGAAATTGTGTTGTTTTCAGCAACATAGATGGAACTAGAGGTCATTATCTTAAGTGAAACAAGTCAGACACAGGAAGTCAAATATTACATGCACTCATTTATAGGTGGGATCTAAGCGATGTGTACTCATGGACAATTGAGTTTGGACTAATAGACATTGTAGACTCTGAATAATGGGGGGGTTGGAGAAGGGTGGATGATGATAAATTACTTAATGAGTACAATGCACGTTATTCAGGTGATGTATACTCTAAATGCCCTGACTTCATCACTACACAATCTATACACATAACAAAATTGCATCTCTACCTCATAAATGCATATAAGTAAAAAAATTAAAGTAGAACCATTGATTTGAACATGGAGGGTGAAATAGAGATGGAGAAAGTGAAAATGTAATGTATTCTGGAGGGAGAGGCAAGGGGATTTGATCAGGTGGTGAGTGACAGTCAGAAGAAAGAAAAAAGAAGGAAATAATAGAAGGAGCAAGACTATCAGAAAGGAGTAAATAAGTGAAAAACAACAAATAGGAGAGCTTCAGAAGATAAAGAGCAGAATTTCTGTCCAAGCTCAAATTCAGTCAAAAAAGAGCATCGGTTTTACACAAATGTAGCAGTTAAAAGCACTTTTAAAAGAGCAGCTTATGCAAATAAATAGCACCAAAAAACCTCACAATGATCAGTTTCTAACGTAAGAAAATAAATTTCAGAAGAGTTAGTGTTACAAATATAAAATTAAAAATTATAAAGATGTTAGAAAAAAAAGTAGAATAACATTTTTATAGTTGTAAGTCTAGGAATGCCTTTTTTATGCTAACACAACACCCTGAAGCCATAAAGAAAATGAGTCACAAATTTGGCTAAATAAAAAATTTAAATGTTCGTGTGGCAAAAGACATCATAAATGAATCTGGAAGCCAAAGGGAAAGTGGAAAAATAATTTGCAACATATATGACAAAGGGTTAATTCCTATAGTATGTAAAACACTCTCACAACTGAAAAAGGAAACATTTGCAAAGGAAAAGAAAAGAGAAAGAAGGACACAGATCTGATAAATAAGAGAAAATTGTCTAAGCCTCCTAATTAACCAAAAATGTGTAAATTAAAGCAGCAATGAGAAATCATCCTCACCCATCAGGACAAGCAAAGATTCAAAAAACTGATAATCATTACTGTTGGCAAGTAATAGAAAAAAATTATTCTCACATACTGGTTGTTGTAAATTTAAATAAATTTTGAAAATAATATTTATTAAAAGCATAAATCTAAATTATTTGATACAGCAATTTCACCTCCAGGAATTGATCTTGCAGGAATAGTCACTCAGGTACAGGAAGTTTTACTGTTGTTTAGTTTGTAATATCAAAGACCTGAATGTAATATCAAAGACCTAAATGTTGATCCCGAGGGGACTGAGTACATTAATAATAGAAAATTCATACCATGGCATGTTATGCAGCAGTACAAGAAAATGAAGCAGTTCTTAAATATCAAAAGAATACCTTCTATGATTAACAGAAATAAGCCATTAATAAGATATAGCTATAAAATATTATCTATTAAATACTTTTATTTCTAGATATATGCTAGAAGCTTATGTTTAGAGTACTGTCTGTTTCTCCAGGTCTATACAGAAAAAAAAAGTCTGGAAAGATCTGTAGCAAACTGTTTAGTCTGATTAGCTCCAAGTGCTGAGATTAAGGAATATTCTAACTTTTAAGATTTCTGAAGTATTTGAAATTTTACAAGTATGTGTGAGTTTTAAGATAAAAATGTAAAAAATGGGAAAATCACAGGGCATAATATATTTAAGGTCTGCTCATTTTGGAATAAACATACCAGCAACAAAAATAAGCAAATAGTGATTACAGCTTATAGTATAATATTTGCTATTTCTGGAAAAGCAGAGTGGCTTATTGAAAGAAGGAATATATCTCAAATATTTGTTATCTTTTATTTCTAACATAGCATTAAACTTTTTATTGACAATATCAACAGTTTTCTTAAGTCAGAGGCACCTGATGATGCTCTAAAACTGAGCAATTTGAAGGTAGTGTGGTGTTCTTTAGGACACTCATCACCATATTTATTTGAAATCCAAAAATACGACCCCCCAAAAAAATAGAAACAAAATCCTTGATAGCTCAGTAACTATCTAAGTGAAGCATTCTGAAAAATAGTTTTGAATATCTGCAGTTATCCCGAAATCAAATAATTTTGCTATAAAAATATGTAGGCTGGCCAACTAATGAAGCATCCAACACTGTTTACATAACAGTTAAAAGAGTCATTTAGTTGTTTTTACAGTTGGTTGTGTTTATGACACGAATTTGGCAATATAAAGTAATGGGGGTGTTACCATTTAGGGTTCTGAAATTTTCGTGCTGCGTTACAAACCACATAGAGAAATCAATATGTCCATATTTGTTGGGGTAAGTAAAAGTTGTGACAGAGGTAACTTTAAGAAAAGCATCTTGATATCAGAATTAAGAGTTAACTGGCAACAGTCACACTGAATGTTGGGCATTTTGTCAATACTGTACTGATCAAGATGCTGTGGTATGAATGGCAGGCAAATCCTGTATTGGCTAAGAAAACTGACTTTAAATTCAGATGCCCTGGATACTTCGTCATCTTAGACAAATTTTCTAAGCTATGCAAATCTTCAGGTTCTTCATCTATAAAATGATAGTAATAAAATGCCTACTTTTGAGTTTTGTAAAAACTGAGATCACAAAATCTGGTACACAGTACTCATTATAGTAGTTATTATTATTACAAGAGGAGGAATGAGTTTCAAAGAACAAGGAGTTGTCAGCAATGTCAAATCCTGCAAACTATTCTGAGACAACGAGGCATAAGAAATAACAATTGGATTTACTAATTTGTAAGTCACTGATGACCTTCAAGAACACAGTGTTCCAGGAGTGGTGATGGTAGGGAAAAGTAAATGGTGATAAAAATAGAAAGAGCTGATGTAGAATATGTAACACTTTGGGTAGTAAGAGAATGAATAAAAATTATAAGATGACAATGTGAGAGGTAGAGGACCAAGCCAAGGGGTTTTCCAGCTAAGACACACTGATCATTTTCTATGTTAAGGAAGAAGGTAGTGGAGATGGATTTCATTAAAAAAAAAATTCCTGGTTAGTTTCAAGGCTAAAATCTATTCTGCTTCCAAAATGATGAAGATGGGGAATGAAGAGCTTTTTGTTCATCTAATTTATGTGTGGCTCCTTTAGGGCTGAAGTACTGGGCCTTTTTTGTGACTGGAACTCATTGAGAAGCTGTTCAAAAGTTTGATTGTGTCTCTGTAAACACACACACACTGTGCACAAGTACACACAATTTTGCATAAAATTAGGAGAATTCATTGACCTCCTTTAATCTATCAATGAAACAATCCTCTCTCTGAATGGCCCAAAGATCTTAGATAAATTTACCCTCTCTTAAGACTTAAAAATAATTTCGACAAATATGGCTTTAGACTTGTGTACATGATTTAAAATTAACAATTCAGTGAGAAGTCAAAACATTTTCTATGAAATATCAAAAAATCTATTTAAAATGACTTTAAAGACTCTCTAAAAAACATAATTAAAATATAAATACTTGAAATGTTAAAATTGGCTCAGACATACAATTTCCATATGACATAGAAAATGAAATAGAGATATAACTGATTTCTAACTCTATGTGGAATATTTTCCAAATTATTTTCTAATATTCATAAAATTTATATGTGATATATGTGATACATCTGTGTTAACAGACTAGGAAATCGAGACTTAGAAGTGTTAAGTAACTTGCCCACGATTAGGCTGCCAATTCAAACTCATCTAGCTCAAAACTCCAGAGGAGATTCTCTCTCCATATCTCTAAGTGAAAGAACATTCTAGGCCAATATATCCAAAAACCTATGTAGTATTAGAATCTTTATGGGGTTGCTTTTTTTTTTCCTGGCCAAATACAAAAGAACATTCTGAAAAGAAAAGGAAAGACCTATGTTGAAGATATTACAATTATCTTTGCAATTCTTTCTTTAAACTCTGCAGTTGTCAACAAGGTTGAGCACTGTTTACTTGATAGTTTCCCTATCTTTTGGCTTCTATTAAATTACTCTTGCCTCATTTTCCTCTGAATTCTGTGACCCCTTGTCCTCAGCCTTCTTTGTTTTACCTATTTCCTCCCTCTTCCCCTCAAACATTGGTTCTTCCTAGGGTTTGATTCTCAGCACTCTTCACACTGCTTCTGCTCTCTTTGGGTGATCTCATTCACTTTCAAGTCTCCAGGGCTCACTGATCATCTGTCTTCAGCTCAGACTGAACCCAAAAGCTCCAGACACACATGTCCAAACCTCTACTGCACATCCCCCTTTAGATGTATTTTTAACACCTCAAAATCAGTAAGTCCATTGTAAAGTCACCCTCCCCACTCAGATCTGCTCCTTCTGTGCGTTGCTTCTTTACTCACTATCTAAACATTTGCCCAAGCCAGAGGACTGGAAAACATCTTTTTTTATCACACTTCCCCTGCACCCTCCCACACAGACATCCAACCAATCATGAAGTTCCATCAAAAATTCTGCATTGGATCTATGTGCTTTTCTCTTTCCTCCATGCTTCCACTTTTATCTCAGCAGCCATTATTCTAAATAGTATTACTTTAAGACTCAGTCAACCGGTCTTTTTTGTCCCATTTTGTCCTCTTCCAATTCATTCTCCCTCTTGCAACCTAGCCTGTTCTTTATAAATGTCATTAATTGTGTTCCAATCATTTATGGGCCCCTCTTTGTATTCAGAAGAGTATCCTGACCACAGCTACATAACCTCTGAGATCTACAGTCCCACCCCTTAGCACACCTCCCCTCCTCACATTCAATACTACTGCCAGACTAATCCATGTTCAATGGCTCAAAGACGCTTGGCTCTCCCACAACCTGGTCTCTCCTCATTCACCGCTCCTTTGACGAGGCATGCTCTCCTTCCTTGTTCTTTTTCAAATGACTCAACTAGATCTTAACACCAGATCATGCAATATCATCCTTAGGATGCCATGCCAAGTTTGGTGTAATTATCCTTCCCGTTTCCCTGTCCATCCCTCTCCTAGCAATATTTCTCTGTCATAGCACTTTACCATATTGTACTGTAATCTTTACTGTAATCACTGACTTGTCTGTCTTTCCCACTGGACGTCAGCTCCTTAAGGTCAGCAACTACTCTTATAAGTTATAGACAGCTGCTAGCATAATGTCTTGAATAGAGTTGCTCTTGATAAATATGTTTAATGAGTAAATGGATAATTCATTATCTCATCTAATGAATGAATGGATGGTTTCATTACATAATACGACTTCAGCCTTTGCTCTGTCATTCACTGTCATGTGATTCATGAATAAGTTGCCCAGAACTGTTTTGCCCTGTTTTCTTCAAAATGTTGCAATTAAATTAGAGAAAAGATAAATGGCAATTCCTTTTTTTTTCTTAATTCAGGCAGGCTCAATATAGATGTTATCTTTTCTACACCCTTATGGCCTTCTGGCAAAAGTACTAGGATAGTAGGTATAAGAATTGGTTCAAGCTCTGGCTTTGTAGTCTACTACCAGAGAGTCTTTGGAAAGTAAAGTAACTCCTTTGTACCAAAACTGTCTTAACTAGAACATAATTACTTTCGTTTTAGACTGTCTTACTGTAAGATTAGCTTGAGGTCAAATAAAATCATATATATACATATAAATATGTAAATATATATATACACACACGTCTATAGTTTTAAAAAATCTATGGGTTGTCATAAAGTGTAAGGTGTGTTGTTATTTATCCTTCATTTTAAAATCCAGAACAATAATAACATTACTCTAATAAGATTTTATCCATATAAAATCTTATACATAGATTT
>NW_016813672.1:1381222-1387474 GCF_001698545.2 Rhinopithecus bieti
TATATATATATATATATTTCCCAACATCAGGAAGTAAAATATTTCCTCCTTGAGAAATAACGCTTTCCAGACTGAAAAAAAATTAGGAATTTTTTTGACAGCTTTATGGAAGTTTCATCCTATGACAATTCTAAAATACATCAAATATATACAAATTATGCATCATCCTATCACTTAAGAAAGACAAAACTATAAGAATATGACTCATGTCTTTGTCAATCTCAGGATGAAAAGTAAGGTAAGAGAGAAAAAATATAAAACTAAAGAATTATTTAAAATCAACTTAGAAGCTTGCTACCAATTCAAAACATCACTCATTTTCCTAAATATAGGCAAAGGTCAAATACTATTTAATTCTGGTATTTCTTTAGTAACAACTTTGCAGTTCAAGTCATCTGAATTTTATCTTTAGCATGTTTAAGATTATTATATTAGTCCAATGTAAACTCTTAGAATGCCCTTTTAGGACTTCATGATCCTGGAAGAGAAAATGTGCATAAATATTTAAACATAGTTTAATTAAACAAAAAATATTATGTTATTTAGTACACTTAAATTCAGTGAGTTTTTATTAAGTACCTACTTTATAA
The DNA here is from genome assembly GCF_001698545.2 of Rhinopithecus bieti. NCBI lineage: Eukaryota > Metazoa > Chordata > Mammalia > Primates > Cercopithecidae > Rhinopithecus > Rhinopithecus bieti. The sequence goes on from NW_016813672.1 coordinate 1,381,813, forward strand.
GTGGAAAATCCTGCAGAGCCTACTAAGTTTAATGTCACATTTTCAATGTATTTAAATTAACTAAACAACTTTATTTTACATATACTTTTACAAGTACTTTGTAAAGTACTGCTCATTTTGGATACTTAGGAGTCCACAAATAAATCATCCACACAGAATTCATATTTAACTTAAAAAAGAACAGCTTTTCATCATTACTAGGGCATAATATTGATTCTATTTGTGATTTTACCTTTCCAATCCATTATCTATTAAACAATTGAATAAAATGATTCTAGCTAGAAAAGAGAACAAGGTAAAAAATATCACTCTTTAAAACAAGAAAATGTTAATCAATTAGTCCTTTCCATCAAAATTTTAAAAGTTGAAAATAGCCTATAAAACTCTATTATTATTTCATCAAGGTGATAATTCATGTGTACTTGATCCATTCTATTGGTACTTCCTATTGCCATCTGAGATTTAAATGACTCATTTCAGAATCTGAATATTTCTGGATTACATTGGACAGGGACTGCCTTTTTAAAGGACTGATTCTTTTACAGGATTTCTAATGTAGCTGAATTAAACTAATAATCAAAATGACTAAAATATATTTATCTTTTGCTAAATTTGGAGATGGACTAATTTAGTATTTTCGTTATTACTTCCGGTCAAACTGAACATATATCATCCCCCAAACCAAAATATTTCTATCCATTAACTATTGAAAAATATGAGAAAACAGCCAGCTTTTGAATTATCTCAAATTGTTTTGTGTTGGACATATCCAATTAAACTAGCATTTTTGTTTGCAAAGGTAACTATTTTGTTATTTACCTGTGATGCAACAGTATGATGTTTTAATTAAAGAAGGTTGCCTATATGTTTTAAATGTCCATTGTGTCATACTTCGTATTTCAGATACATCGCAACTAAAATGTATACTTGTAATTACATCTTGAAATTTGACTACAAGGGCTATTACACTCACTTTTTTTGTTATTGTAATAGGTCATAATTTTGTATTATCTGTATTTCACATAATTTTAGTTTAATATTCATCAAAGTGTGACTTTCCAACAATAGAATAATTGGAATAAACTGTAAGCCAAAATTTTTCCCTCCTCAGGAATGTGGAATTTATACCCAAAATTATAAGTTTAAATTAATCAGGTTTAGACTTGTGAGTATCTGAACTCTACACACAGAATAGTTTATCTTACCATAGTATTCTTAGAGCACTAATTTAGTTTTGAGGCAGATGAACCAGCATTAAATAAGCTGTCCTCTAGATAACCAACACGCTTTATTCTTTGTCTTTTTTTTGAGTATACATTCCACAAAATAATTAAACATATACTGTTTAATGGCCCTTATTCACAGAAAGACCAGATCCTGCAGTTTTACAAGGAACCACTATAGAAATATCATGACTAAAATAAACTTAACCAGCCACATATTATGTCTTTATATTTAATCTAACATTACAAATTTAAAAATCCAGTCCATCTCATGGTGAGGAATAAGTTTCATGTAAATTCTCTGGAATATTAAATTTGAAGACCTATTTTTACCCTTTTGTACTCAAAGGCATAGAGCTTGATAAATGAGGTTGCCTTATGTTTACTGCTTACATTTTACCTTTAATTAGATTGGAAAATCACGAGTCTGTATGGTCTTGGTCAGTCCATTCAACAAACACCAATCACCTGACCCACACTCTGACTATTGATTTTTTCCCCAAATTCTGCTTAGATTTGCCTTAAGGATGTTCAGCATACTCATTTGTCAAATTAACTTTCCTTTTCTCTGCTAGAAAATGTTTTCTCCTTATTTACAATTTGTTTTCTCAAAAAAATTTTAAACGTACGCAAAATCAATTGTATGTGATTATAACAAATATTAGGTCACTAATACTGCATTATACTTGGATTCTAAATAAACAGACTTAAAGTTTACTCGTGTCAATTTTCTCAATCCTTATATGTTAAAGAACAGCATACTCTACGTTTCATATTTTTTCTACTTTTTAATTCTGTATGCAACTTGCTAATATTTATCATGTTTACAAGTCCTTTACCAGTAACACTTGATTTCACATATATTTTCATTACATAAATAAAATAATACTAGTTACAATTATCCCAAATCAGGTTAACAAACAAAAGGAGGAAAAGAGGATTAGCCTCATATAAGTTTACATTGGAAGTCACAATACAAACTTTAGGAATATTTAAGAACCTTAATTTGTAAAAATGAATCAAAATAAACAGATATATCTGCACTTGTAAGGAAATCTTTCAAATTCAATAATAATAATTATATTTTAAATAATACTATTGATACAAGTACGTTCACATGTATTTGGATCATAGATTATTTTTAAAGGTAGTACGATTTGTACTGACAGAATCTTAGGAGAGACATGAAATAAATACTTAAATAAACAAATAATATTTACATATTAACAAGAATGCTTTCCTTAGAACTACTTAGAATGCTGACATCCCTTTTAAAACTCAGAACATAAAACTAATAACTGAGGAATTTTACCAAAAGGACTACCCACAAACCTTGTTCTAATTTATGTGTACTTCAGATTAAAAATGACTCCCTTTTGCTTTAATGCAATATTGATTTTATCACCAAATATGTCAAGAGATTTTTAAAAATTAAGTAGCAACTCATAGAATCTATAGCCTTCCTGAAAACAGTGTAATTCTACACTTTGCAAAAGTGACACATGCTTCAAGCTCCTCATGAAACTAAGTTCTAAAAGAATTAACAGTTAGACACCAAAATTAAGAAAATTAATCATATTATCTGCTAGATGAATTAATAGCCGACACACACAAATTAAATAATTTAAGTTGATGAAACAGATGTCCTCCAGACAAAGTTAAAGACATTGTTTTCAATTTCACTAGTTTCTTTGTTCAGTACACTTTCTTGTACTGAAAGAATTTTAAATAAAATGTACCCAACTTGATACAATAAAAGGCTTTACAATTCAGCTTGAACATTTTATTAACTGTGAACACATGCAAAATTTTATGTAGAAACTATTCCTACTTCTTACAAAATCTATAGTCATTACCTGAATTTATTAATTTAGAACATTGGTAAATTAGCATAGAAATGTGAGGAGGTATTTGAAACATGCACTTCCTTCCAGAAGGAAAAGGCAATACAACTGCTATTGACTGATCATGTTTCAATATGTTTTAAACTAATATGCAGAGTTGATTGTATTTTTTTTTTTACATTAAATTATACATTATCCTGGTGCGAGTAGAAGGAATTGTACAACTGCTTTCTTATGGCATTAGGTGAGCTCACCCTTTTAGTTTCATTGTGTGGGATAATAGATAAAGCTGGGTTGGTTGGTGAATTCAGGTGGATGGGAGCCTAATGTGATTTGGCATCGAAGTAAGGATTCATGGAGTTATATCCACAGGATATATGCATTACGTGATAGTAAGAGACATTTACAACCCCGAATATAAGGGCAGGGCAGCCTCAAGTGACATCACCAGATCATCTGCAGCGTCAACCAACCGACTCAAATATATATCCTCCACATCACCACTCCCCTCTTTTTCTCACTATTAGCAAGCTTTCCATGGCCTTCATCAGTGTAAAAGAGCATGTGTCTTCTTTAAATGCAAGACCTAAGCTTACTCAAGTGAAAAGCAAATAAGAAAAACCAAAGCAACAGAATAAAAAACTAGCTTGAGCACAGTTTTCACTAAATTGACATTCAGATGATAGGAATAACACTAAAATGTTAAAGGAGAATTTAACTTGGATGATCCAGACAGGTAATGAATAAAAGAGAAAGGAAGAAGCAAAGAGAGGGAAGAGAAGAAAGAAAAGAAAAATAAATTAAAGAAATTAAATTAAAGAAAATAAATAAATTAAAGAAAAGAAAAGAAACCAGCTAAATATCCCAGAGATGAAGTCTTGTTTTAAACTCTGATTTGTCCTGAAACCAGGCAACTGTGGGAATCTTGAAATTCTTTCTAAAAAAAATTAAATAATAACAAAGAGGAAGAGGACTCTATTGCTTGGTTTTAATTCTCTTCTCATTTTTCATAACTTATGTTTTACTTACAGGCATTTGTTACAGCAAAACTGTTGGCTGTCTCAATGTTGTCCACATGAGGTACCAAATTAAAAGGAGCTTCCGACGCATTGGGGCTGGTGTTATGAAGAAAAATTGCTAATCGAAAAGCAGTGTATTCCTGATCTGTGTTTCGGATGAAGAGACCACCTATTAAAAACAGCAGGAAAAGCACATTCAATGTTTCCTCTTGTAAACATTGTACCCACCCCAAGCACAATCAAATCTACTGCCATTCACAAGCACATACAATTAAAGAGCTATACTTGCCACATCTAGGGAGACTGCCCTTTGTCCCTAAGGTGCATGCTTAGTAGTTAGTCTTTAGAGCAGCTCAGCCTTTTCTTGTCCCAAGGTGTCATGATCACAATGACCTCTGAGACCATTTAGTGTATGTTCCTTTCTCTCCCTTGCCCTCCCCCTGATTCCCAGCACACTGCTACATCAGCCACCTCAAGGCATCTCTAAGATGCATGCAGATGAGCAGAAAAGAGATTTACATTAAAATACGGAAATGAAGGGATATAGTGCCACACAGGGAAGAGGGAAATCAGAAAGAAGAAGTGAACTTTATTTTCCTGCAGCTCATGGACTCAGCCTAATTAACTCCGTTTTGTGCACAATCCACGAGAAATGATGCAGTGTTGAGGCTGGGCTTAGCTGGAAGAAATTCAATAGCTGCGTCCCATTAAAAGACAGTAGAGGAGAATAGCAAGAAAAGCCAAGGATGGAGGGTGTCCCTGGAAATAGAGTCGAGGCAGAGAAATAAGGGCAAAAGCTTCAAGAAGAAAACAAAATAAAAGGGGAGAAGCTTCCTGGAAAGGGAGCTAACTTTGGAATCTGCTAACCGGTAGCAAGAAAAGGCAGGGAGTGCGGGTGGAAATGTCTTTTTCCCCAAACAGTGTCTTTCTGTAATAGCAAGCAAGCTGCGGCGCCCAGAATGGGAAGAAGTGGATTTTTTTTTTTCTTTTTTAAACAAACTCGACATCACTTTACGCTTTAGAGAAAGAGATGAAAATAAATATCATACAAAATACAACCAAATTCCCCGAAGGCTTTCCCCCAACTTATTTCAATCCTACTTAAGCGACTATAGCCAAAGGTGGAAATAGGGCTATGGCTTGAGAACGGATGGGTGGGCTGCCCTGGGTGTATTCCAAAGGAACCCGCACTAAAAAGGAAGTCTTTTTGTAAAGGAGAGGAAGGAAGAAGAGGGAAACAGAGGGGAAGGGAACTGCTGAAGGTTTCCCTGAATTGCTTATCAGCAACTCATTTAACTCACTTTCGGATATCTGCTACAACCAGCCACATGCACACCCTATCGGAACACACCTTACCTATTTGCACGCTGCTCGGAAAGGCTCCCATGGCGAGTCCCCAAAATCCAGAAAATAACAAGACAATCTGTCTGCAAATAATCCTCATCTTCTTTTCTCCTCTCCCTGGCGCGCGCTCTCTCTCTTTCTCTCGCACTCTTTCTAAAGGCTGTTCAGAGAAGCATTAAAGACGATGGCGCTAAAATTAAAATCAACCAAAAAAAAAAAAAAAAAAAAAAAA
>NW_016813672.1:1387823-1438565 GCF_001698545.2 Rhinopithecus bieti
AAAAAAAGAAGAAAGAAAAAAAGGAAAGAGGTTTCGGTGGTTTAAGATTATGACTATTTCCCCTTAGCAATCCATCGCGAGCCGCCAGATTTTTCCCGCAGTCTCCATAGCCTTGGGAGAGGTTTTCTGTCCGGCTGCAAATGTTGCACATGCAAAAGATGGTGGTGGAGCGTCTAGTGGCTGCTCGCAGGGATGAGACATGCGCTCTATCTTTGCCTCACTCGCACTCGCGCTCGCCCCTTGCTTTCTCACATACACACAAACACTGGCGCCGCGGGCGCCGCGGCCGCCGCACGCGGTTCCTAGCTCGCACCAGCGGACATCCCCCCAAGCCTGCACCAGCCCGGAGCAACGCTGCCCTCCTGGCGTCCCCTCCCCGAGCGCGCACTCCCTCCGCACGCCCCTCGCCCACCGCTCGGCTGGCTTCACCCCCTGGGTGCTCACCGGAGCGCCCCAGTCTCCCCGACACTCCGGAGCCAGTCAGGAGACAGGTTTTCCCTTCTCACCACTCGCTGACTCCCTCCTCTTTTCTTCCTCTGTTCGCAGAGGGACCGACTCTGGGGATGGGCACCCCCAGCGTCCCTCTCTTGATCTTCCTGGCACCTCTGCTTCCCGGCTGCGCTAGGCAGAAAATTGGCCCACGGGCCAGGTCTGCAAGCCCCAATCGGGGGCTCCGGGGGATTAATACCTCCCCATGCCCCCGGGCCCCTGCCGCATCCTTGCAGGTTCGCGAGGAGGACAGGCTGCCTCCCTCTCCTACAGTCCTGGCTTTCCTCTCAGCCTAGCCCTCTTCTGCCACTGGGCTGCGCGCGGGGGACTCCGGTCCTCGCTGCAGCAAAGATTTCTCACCAGCAAACAGCCCGGGAATCTGGAGAGCCTGATAAGGGAATGGATGAGGTGAAAGGGTTCAGCGAGGGATAGGAGGAGAAAAGACAAGCAAAGGGCAGCCCCGGGGGGATTTAAGAGGCCAGGACCAGGAGAAAAGAATTGGAGGAGGTAAAGGATGGGGAAGAGAGCCAGAGAAGTTGAAACATCCTGGGAAGGGGAGGCGGGGGTAAAAGGTTATTTTAAATAACTGACAAAGTTTAGAGTACTGAACGGGATGGGGGAAAGACTGAGAAATGAAAATTGAAAGAGGCCTCTAACATTCTGTTTGAAAGGCATGAAGCAGAAATAGGAATAAGAACTGTGTGAAGTATAAAGTAGGAAAAGTGATTAAAGATCCGATTGCTTTCTACCCAGTCACCCATTCCGGAGGACCCTATCTTTCTGTGCTGTGGTCCATGGCAGCAGCAGGAGGGACACAGCCAAAGGCTGATAAAGGACCAGAAAGGCAATGCTTGGGGCGGTGGACACAGGTGTCTGACAGGAAGATAGTGTTTTTCGTGCACACCTCCTCTTGTCTGGGACTCTGGAATGCTCACTCTGCCCCACGCCACCTCCAGGTAGACTTAAGCACTTCATTGATGATGTCAATAGTTGTTTTGACTGGGTAGAAGTGAAAATGAATTATCCTAGAAAGTTTTGGGGTTACAGTCTCACTTCCTCTCCAGAGTCACCTTTAAGATTCTCCTTTCATCTGGCTGCCTTGGACTGAGCTTGTGCCACACTCAGAAGCAGTCACTGTGGTAGCCGTAAGTGAACAGTTTCTGATTTCCTCTGCATGGTTTGAGATTTCCTGATCTAGTTACTAAATATAATCTCCCGTTCCAATAAACTGTGTGAGAGAATCATTAGAAGGACAGGTTCTCCTTAAAAGTTAGGGAACCTAGGGTGACGTCTGCCATTAAATTTTTAAAAAGAATATAGCAATTGCCAAGGTTTGCCTGATATAATGTTTGAGAATACAATGCTTAAAGTTGAATTCTTGCAAGGGACTTGCAGAAAGCCTGGTAACGGCTTTTTGAAGTATGCATTACCTCAACTGAATTTCACTTGAGGTAATGCATACCTCAACCTGAATTTGTAGTTTATAAAAGATATTTTAAAATCCCTGCTAAAACTTGAGTGCTTTTCTATTTCCTAAGTTTTGCATTTTATTTTAAAATCACATCTTAAAAAAAAAGTGTCTGATTTCCCATTACATTTCACCATAGATTGTTATGAAAAAAAAAAACGTACTCGTAACTGTATTTTACAAATCATACGTTTGTCATTTTAGTTTGTGAAGTTTTAGTCTTGCAAGTCAAGTGAGATTTGAAGCATTTTTCCTTTTTTAATTTGTCTGCGTTAAAAAACAAGTCTGTAAATAATAGCATTCTGTTTTCTCTTGTAAAAGGATAATAGAGTATGACACATAAAATTCAAGTTCAATTAAAATTTCAAAATCCACCAAACTCATCACTTGCTTGGGTAACTAGTGAAGCCCTTCCTGATCCAGAGGCAATTATTAACTTTAATTCTTCTCAAAATGGAAAGATTTGAGTTTTCATATGATGTAATAGCATCATTGATACAGATGCAGGACAAGTTCTTCCCCCACCCCCGAACTTAACAGTCATGATAACGCCTGGACTAATATAACCACAGATGACACAACTATATTTTTCCAAAATAATAACCCAGTTGTTTTAATTTCTATTTTCCCAAGTAGCTAAAACCTCTATTTCACTTTCTAAACCTAAACTCTCTTTATCTGAATTGTATACATGTATATTTATTAATATATGTATCAAATATATTTTATCAGTATGATACATAGAAATATATCATATATACATGTATTATATACCTATGTACATGTACACAGATGTACATATATGTCAAATAGTTGTGTATTAAGCACCTATGATGTGTATTTATTCTCCAAGTGTCTGAGATATAAAGTTGAACAAAACAAAATCCCTGATATTCTTAGAAGACGCCTAATGTTTATGAATGCTCACTAATGTGCAAGGTATTGTGCTAAAGCCATACCTATATCACCTGATCTATAAAAAACGTTAGGTATCCTTGCATTTGTTAGGAAACCCAACTAAAGATTTAGATTCTTTCTCAAGATTATATTCTTGGTAAGTGATGAAACCATAACTAAGGATGGGACTCAAGTTGTCTGATTTCAGAGACTGGGCTATCTTTATTAAAACCTACGGAGTTAATGAATTTAAGGTGTGATGAGGGGTCTGGGAGCTGAAAAGGAAACTGCAAGAATCCATAGCATTCAGAATGGTAATGTGTTCTACTGGAAAGACCTCAGGCTTTCAGAATAATAATTAGTTACTGGTTTCAGATTACAGGCCCTCAATTTCTTAGCTGTATTATCTTGGATACGTTACTTAACATTTCTTTTCTGACAGGATAGATGTAAACTTTCAACACAGTTCTGGCACATAACTGGCAACTCTTGTCAATAATGAGTTGCCCCCCAAAATGTGATAAAGGCTCCTATAGAGGGAGGTGCAGAGTGCCATGTGAGCAAAATAGAGTGTCTAAGTCTGACTTTGACGGAATTCAGGGAAAATTCACAGAAATTTAAAAAAATGAACTGAATTGCTCTGTGGTTGTAGGGATTATCAGGTGGAGAAAAATTATGTCTTTCTGAACATTGCTAAAAGCTTGGTAAAACTAGACTTCAGGTTATATGAAGGGAAGTAGTGGAAGAGCGGCTGGAAAGCAAAGCAAGAGATGGCTCTGTACCATCTCACTCAGAAGTATTGTCTTCATCTCATAGAGACAGAGAAACAATGAATGGTTATAAGCAAGGGGGCAAAATGACCAGATTTGCACTTTAGATCAGAAATCTGATGCTAGGAAACCAAACCATATTTTTTAAAAATAAACCTTTCATTTGGAATAACTTTTATTTACATAAGTGTTTCTAATTAGGGAGGGTTCCCCTGTACCCTTCACCCAATTTCAGTTTTCAATAATGTTATCATCTTACGTTACTCTGGTACATTTGTCAAAAATAAGAAACTGACACAGGTATGTCACTATTAATTAAACACCAGACTTTATTTAGAGTTTTAGCAGTTTTTCTATTAGAGTATTTTTCTGTGCTTCGATCCAGCTCAGGACAACTCATTATATTTAGTTGTCATAGCTCCTTGTTGTGTTCTGTGACAGTTTCATCTTTGTTTTTCATATGACATCAACAGCTTGATGAGTACTAGTGTTTGTAGAATGTCTCTCAATTGGGATTTGCTTGATACTTTTCTCAGGATCAGACTGCGGTTATGGATTTTCAGAAAGAGTACCATACAGGTGAAATGCTCTTCTCAACACATCATACAATGGAATCCATGATTTCCCCTGACATCATTGGTGACATTAACCTTCATCAGTTGGTTAAAGTGTTTTTGCACATTTTATCCACTCTAAATTAACTGTTTGCTTTCATTCCATACTGTATTCCTTGGAAGTAAATAACTAAGTATGTCCTACTCTCCATTAGGGGAGAGTATCTACATAAATTACTTGAAATTTTTGTATTGAAGCGTTGTCTCTTCTCTCCCATTTTAAAAAACTTACTCATTAATTTAAGTCAGTGTGGACACATGTATATTTATGTATTTATATTATTTTTTAACGTTTAAGCACAGGGATACATGTGCAGGTCTATTACATAGGTAAACTTGAGCCACGGGGGTTTGTTGTACAGATCATTTTATCACCCAGGTATTAAGCCTACTACTCATTAGTTGTTTTTCCGGATACTCTCCCTTCTCACACCCTCCACCCGCCAAATGGCCCCAGTGTGTGTTGTTTCTCTCTGTGTGTCTATGGGTTCTCATCACTTGGTTTGCTGTTCCTGTGTGAGATTGCTAAGGATCATGGTCTCCAACCCCATCCATGTTCCTGCTACGGACATGATCTTGTTCTTTTTTTATGGCTGCATAATATTCCATGGTGTATATGTATCACATTTTCTTTATCCAGTCTATCATCGATGGGAATTTAGGTTTATTTTATACTTTGGGTTTTATAGTCTGATACTATGCTATTTGTTATTTATTGTGCTGCTCAAGTTGGTCCAGCATTGGACATTGGGAGCTATTGATATGAGTCCATCCTTTTGTTTTCTGAACATTTCCATGCTTATTGTCACTACAGGAAGCTCTCTATACATTATCTTTTGTATTCCTTGCCCTAGCCTTACTATAAGTCTTTTCAATAAGGAGTTCTTATTCTTTTCATTGCAGAATGGTATTTAAAAACCAAGATCTGGCAATGGGCTTGCTATTACTGAGTTATCATTGCTTCCAGATTCTCACACAGGAGAGTATATATATACATATATAACCCATGTTGGTGTACATACCTATAATTGTTTCTCTATCCATCTATCTATGTATTAAGTTAAAATTGAGTTGCTACTGATGTTTGCAATTCAAATTCAGTACTATAGCATTAATTCTAATCTCCCTTCTTGCTGATCCATACCTTACTTCTCCAACATTAAGAAACCTAGCTCCCACAATCGAGTTAAATATGTTTATCTATGATATTAAACCTAAACTTAAGTTCTCCAAAAACAATTGAATTTTGGTACTATATTTTTGTTTTCAGCTACTGATGATTACTGAAAACCCATGTCTATTATTTTTAGTTATTTGTATTCCTAGGAAACATCGAATTTTACAAATTTTAGTATAAATACGTGGCATTGTTTGTGATATTCTGTCCTAAAAGAAGTGAGCACATTATTCAAATGACTACCAACAATTTAATACATTTATTTGTGTATTTATTAGCTTAATGATTTCTCTGCAAAACCTAGTTCTTTCAATGCCTATATATTTTTCTCCAATTAAGCTGATACTTTCCAATTTTCATATATTTTGCTGCTGTCACTTTCCAGCAATAGGAACAATACCCTAGTGCCTCAAAGAATATATTGCTTTACCTTTTTATCTATCTGTCAACCTTGCATGAAATCAGCACACTAATCTTGCCCTATAGCAGTTGCTTGATTAATCTTTTGTCATCTGTCTACCTCACATGGTCTCTCCATGAAACTGATTGACATTGTGCGTGACTTTAATGCTGATAAATTATCTCTCTTCCAGGACTACAGAATCCTCATTACACCAGAAAGATTACTTTTCTTGTTTTGTGTTCCTCATTCTTCTCTCAAGTCACTGTAATTGAAAGAGGTCACTGAGTAGAACTTGGCAGTCTTTCCCTCTTTCACTCATCCATTCACCATATATTTCTAGAACATTTTCTATGGATCACAGTATCATGAGGGAATGGAAAGTGTTTTATTCATCGTGGTATTTGTTCCCAACACATAAAGGATCCCAAACATAGACATATATGCAAAAACACACACATGGAAGTGAGTACAAAGAATTATGTTGTAAACCCTACTTTGGTGGTAGAAACCGGATGTGATCTCTTTCTAGGCAAACACCATATTATATTAAGCAAGAATCTACTTCTATCCCACTGCTGGTTCTGCATCTCAATGCCTATTCTAGGAGAGGAATAGTCGAGTAAAGCATCAGGGAAAGAAAATATTTGTACTGGGTTACAAAAGGCTGAAAGATTTTCATGAGCTAAGAAACAGAGGCGCATTCCAAAGGGAAGAGGTGATTGTGTTTTAGTTGAACAATGAGTAGCCAAAGGTAGGAATCATGATGGGGATTAGTAGCCAGTTAGGCTCAGGAGTTTGATTAAAGCCAGATTCTGGGGCCGGGCGTGGTGGCTCACGCCTGTAATCCCAGCACTTTGGGAGGCCGAGGCGGGCGGATCACGAGGTTAGGAGATCGAGACCATCCTGGGTAAGGCGGTGAAACCCTGTCTCTACTAAAAATACAAAAATTAGCCGGGCGTGGTGGCGGGCGCCTGTAGTCCCAGCTACTCGGGAGGCTGAGGCAGGAGAATGGCGTGAACCCGGGAGGCGAAGCTTGCAGTGAGTCGAGATCGTGCCACTGCACTCCAGCCTGGGCGACAGAGCGAGACTCCATCTCAAAAAAAAAAAAAAAAAAAAAAAAAGCCAGATTCTGAAAAGCCTGGCATAGAGCAGACATTAATATATATTTTGCTACCTAAATTGAGAAATGACACAAAATAAAGCTTCGAGCTATACATTTTCCCTCTTACTTGTTAACAGTATTTATCCTATTGAGTCACAGGTCATTTTGTTAACTTGATTCATATTCAGGCAGTTGACGGAAAATTAATAAAATTATTTGGATAATCAAATTCGTTTAAATGATATCTCAGATTTTGTAAAGTGAATGTTAAATTATGTTTTTTCCAATTTAAACATCTGCACTGGACACATTCACAAAATACATGTTCAGTATTTTAAAATGTAATTTTACTTTGTACAATATAACAGTAGTGATTATAATTGTCTTTTATTAAGCAACTACTATAATATAATAATGTAATTTTTAGTTCCTAAAACAGTCCTTCAATTGAGATAGCATTCGCCTTGTTTTAGAGATGAGAAAATTAAAGCTCTGAGGGATGAAGTAACCAGCCCAGTGTCACTCAGTTAGTAATGGTGCAGCAGAATTCAAAACAACATCTTTTTGGCGTAGAGCCTGTACTTTTTGGACTATACATTTCTCATATATATGTATGAGAAAAGCCAAGAGTTTGGTTTGTACCAGTTATCTTTGCTTTGGCTCTAATTTAAGCTGAAGCTTATACAACATTTAGGAAGGAAAATATATGTACTTTTACAGTTCTGTAGAATTATCAGTAATTACTGAGACAATTAACACAATGCCATGGTAAAAAAAGTTAGATAAATAATATGTATTTCTTTAGGCCGGGTGCAGTGGCTCACACCTGTAATCGCAGTACTTTGAGAGGTCAAGGCAGCCATATCACTTGAGGTCAGGAGTTCAAGAACAGCCTGGCCAACAGGGGAACACCCCATCACTGCTAAAAATACAAAAAATAGTTGGCGTGGTGGTGGGTGCCTGTAATCCCAGCTACTCAGGAGGCTGAGGTAGGAGAATCACTTGAACCTGGGAGGAAGAGGTTGCAATGAGTAGAGATCACGCCACAGCACTCCAGCCTGGGCAACAAAGCAAGACTCTATCTCGAAAAAGGAAAGAAGGAAGGAAGGAAGGAAGGAAGGAAGGAAGGGAGGAAGGGAGGAAGGGCGGAAGGAAGGAAGGAAATTTATTTATTTCATATGGAAATATTTACTTTGTTGGGAAGGGTAAAATATTAAATAAAGAAAATAAAGGTAGACACTCCAGTTATATAACCATCTTGGTTCTTAAAACAACTCAAAGTGATTTATACTGGAGTCACCCCTTCATCTCCAAGTTCCTATTATTCATCCTATTCATCTCAGTTTGTTGAGTTTAAGTTCTGTACCGAACATTCTCTCTCCTGTTTTCTGATTCTTCTCCCTCATTTCTTTTCTAGCACCTAAGGAGATTGAGTTGTATATATTTAGTCACACCTTATCCTACTACCTTCTCTTGAAAATATCCTTGGCTGTGACTGAATATATTTTGCATAGCATTTTTAACAAAAATAACATGGAGCCATAATGACCTCACTTTCAAGATGGTTTTGCTCACAAACCTCTCTGCTTCCCTGACCTTTCAGAAACTCTCATGCAATGTGTGTTTTCCTAGAACACCTCATAGTCTAATGTAGAGATTACAGATAAGGCATTTATAAAAGTGCTGAATAACTACTTCTCTAAATATACCATTGAAATCTGAATATTCGTTCAATACTTTCATTCTGGAAGAAAGAAAAAATATAGTAAGAAAGTATATTATAAAATTACATAAATTATGATATAATTCTGCATATAAAGCCACATGCATATTATAGGAAGCGTTATTTGTAATTTTCAAGGGATTGTAGATTTCTGGGTAATTTTTGTTTTCTTTTGCACACTTTTATCCCAGACAATATCATTCAAATTAAAATATATTGTTATTATTATTGTGGTCATTTTGATGTTGCTGGTTTAATATATCCTTTAAAATCATCACAACAAGTGATAAATACAGACTTTTTAAAGCCAGTAAATTATAGTCCGTTGCACATGTATACTAAATCAAATTGGTTATGCTTTTATGTACTGTTATTAAAGAATAGATTGATAATATCTACTAATCTCTCACTGTTCTGAAATAGTGGGTGGGGTGTAGCTACAGATAAAATTGATAACTAGATTCCTCATAGGAATTTTGTGGGAAGGGATAGATATTGCACATAAGTAAAATATTTGATTGTACTGTACAAATGTAAAATATTACTTGAGGTATATTTTAATAAAATCACAAAAAAGTGAACATGACCTACCTTAAAATAAAAATTAAGTAGATAATAAAGGAGATTACTTTCAAATGAAATATTAAGTTTCATGGATTGATGGAGCAAAGTGGGTGAAGTTTGCTTTGCAATTGGAGAAAATAAAATGTACAGGGCCTGGCACGGTGGCTTATGCCTGTACTCTCAGCATTCTGGGAGGCTGAGGTGGGAGGATCACCTGAGGTCAGGAGTTTCAGACCACCCTGGCCAACATGGTGAAACCTGTCACTACTAAAAATACAAAATTAGACAGGTGTGGTGGTGTGCACCTGTAGTTCCAGCTACTCGGGAGACTGAGGCAGGAGAATCGCTTGAACCTAGGAGGCAGAGGCTGCAGTAGGCCAAGATGGCGCCATTGTACTCCAGCCTGGGTGACAGAGCAAAATTCTATCTCAAAAGAGAATAGAAAAGAAAATGTAAAAATCCCAAAACCAAACAAATGAAAATGCTTCTGGAACAAGCATAAAAGCATGCAGACTGTCTTGCTTGGAGGTAGAATCCATATCAAATAAGCAAAATCCCTGGTAACATAGGCAGAGAAGGAACATGTCAAATGGACAGAAACATTGAGTATAAAAAGACATTGAAGAGGGGTTGTATGTTTTCTACTGGTAGACTTTCTGGGAATTTGCAGAGTTTTCATTCTAGATGCATAGAGTAAGCTAGAACTTGGGTGAGAGAGATTATGGGTATAGAAAACACAAGGCATCTGTGAATACCTCAATCTTATGAAGGACATTTAACATTGCATAGATAGTAGTATCAAAATTCTTAACTGCACCCTTCTAATAGTAAAATAAAATGAGCATATGTCCCAATATATATTTAGCAGTATTTATAAATTACATCTATATACGTAATATATATATTTACACTTCAACACAATGTATTTGGAGATAAGATCATGCAAATATAAAAATTGAGAAGTAGAAAATACAGGTATTTTAAGTGAATTTTACTTGATAAGAGTAAAGTCTTATTTTTTCTCAAGTGTTATTGTTTTCATAATCTTTAATAAAGTCTAATAAGATTCTACATTTTATATTATTGTATATTTTATTTATTAATGTTTTGTGAGAGCAATGTCATCAAATGTACTCTATTCATTCCAAAATTTTGCTTTAATATTTTATTCTATAGATATTTGAAGGTGGGGTTATAATTTCAGTTTGTTTTGGTACTGGTTTTAATGGCTATCAAAGTTCAAAATACACCATAAAACATATAAATCCAACTAGAACAAGTTCACTGTGTTGTGTTTACCTTGTTACCATATTTATTTTCAATCCTGTACACTAAATTACTAAAACTGATGTGTTGAAATTTTCATCCAATTACTCTTGTACTTTTATCAAAAGTCTTATTTTAGTAATAGGTTTAAAATATACAGGACTGTTTACTTGAAGGCTATATTCCTGAGTTTTTCAACTAAGTGGATTTGTTTCCTAGGAGATACATGTACATTTTTATCAGCAACAAAACCACATGATGATAAACTCCCAAGTATCCATTTTCAGAAGGATTTTTTAAAATAATATGAGTTGTTTCACCAAAAAGCAGTTATTTTCTCAATGACTAAAATGTCATCTATGCTTTAAAGGGATAAAGTATTTGTGTCTACACATCTGCTTCAAAAATATGTACATGTATACAAAATTTTGTTATGTAACACCTTACTGACAACGACTTTACCTAACGGGTCAGCATATGTAGAACACTGTCTTTTTCTTAAGTTTGCCAATTCTTTCAAGTAATTTGTCTTACATTAATAGCAAACCTCTGTGTTGTCATATGGTTTTTATAGTCAGTCCAGTTCTCATTGCAAATAATGGCAAATATCTAGAATTTAGAGACCTGTGTTTATGAAATTAACCATTTTGAAAGTATCTTGTAGTATGTAAACTGCTCAGAAATGCTGAAAGCAATGATTTAAGGCATCATTATTAACCGTTTTAGATTGTATGAATCCCACTATTTTTATGAAAAACTCATGTATGATGGATGGACATATGGAGGGCTAACATAGGGACCAGGGGTCTTACTCCAAAATGTAAATCTGCATATTAAAACTTCACAAACTGTATTTTTCTCATAATTTGATAAAGCAGTGGCACATAGTAGTAGATGGATTTCAGAGATAGCAGTGGTAGGACTGCATGAAATGACTACAGCGTAGGATTTAGAGTTCAAGAGAAAAGATGGCTGCTGGGTTTCCAGTTTTGGTGAATGGGGTAATGATTTTTTGATGCAATATAGACATAATAAAATGAAAAGATTGGGAGTAAGAAATGAGTTAATTTTTTGATTCATTCATTACTTTGATAGATACATAACTGATACATCTTATTGGCAATAGAACATTTGAATCCAAGGCTCAGCCAAGAGATGTGGACCAGATGTGTAAATCTGGGAGAGGTCAGCCTACCTGTGGTCACTCATCAGATGGAAGGGACAGGAAATTCAGGGAAAGGGTGTAGGATAGGAAAATAAAATGACCTAGGACTTTTTCCAGAGGAGTCCACTGTGAAGTGAAATCAGACTAAGCAGATGGGCAGGAGAAAATGGTGTCAGGGACTTCAGGTGAAAATAGAGTATCCAGAAGAGAGAATGATAACTGTGCCAAATGCTACAGAGATCACACATAACATAGCCATAAAATTGGTCATTCATCATAAAAAGCTATTGATGAAGTTCCAAAAGCAGTGTAAGCTTATCAGTGAGTGATAAAAACTAGTTGCAGAGAGTTGCGAGGAAATGAGATGAAAGCATGAAACTCAGTAAAAATGTCTTGCTCCTATATTTTGAACATACTGTTCTATCTGAAAATAACTTTTCTCTTTTGTATGTTTATTCCCCCTCACTTTTTTCTTCTTGTATTCACTTTTGCTGTGATTCTCCAGCTAAATGCAATTACTTAGTATTCTGCATTTCTATAGCACCCAGGTGCTAGCCTCATACTCTGCTGAAGACATTTCAGTTTATATTCATTTAATGGGTAAGAGGGGAAGCTCCTTCAGAGCTCATGGAACATCTGGGATAGAACCTGTCTCTTTAAAGTAGGGCCTTCCACCTTTTCCAGATTATGGCATGAGGAGCTGAAATTAAAATTGAAATGTACTTGAAGACATCAATATCAGGCTTGGATATAGATATATAAGTATTTGATGTATTAAACAATACGAATAAAAATAACTAACTGCAAAGTATAAGGAAAATACCGAGTTATGAATTTGTGTCAAACTTGAAAATAATTTTGTTTCAGTTTTTAAGAAGAAATTTGAGCTTCCTGTGAACATATTTTGTCTATATTTTCTTTAAATCAGGTTTTATGTTTTGAATGGCTAAATGCAGTTTCATGACTTTTATTTGCTAACTTCTCCACACTTTTGTTAGTTTTCATCTATGAAAACTAACAGCTTCACAGAAGTTAGTAATAAAATGTCAACTGATTTTATAATTATTTACCACTTTTCCAGAGTTGAGCTTATTAAACAATTTGTCTTTTAATTGAAAACTTTAAATTGAAATTTCTTGTAAAAATGGGTACAGATCTTGGCTATAATAAAAGTTTTTCATGTTGAGTATTAAAAGAATGATGATTCTTCATTTACACAACTCACATGCATTGTTGGAAGAGTCACCTCACCGCCAACATGAAGCTATTGTAAAGCACATCAACTGCAAAGGTACGGAATTATTCAGTTTATCTGAAGATAAAATTTGGGGGTGATCAGTTGAAGAGTCACCTGTTAGGAAACCCACTCAACTTCCCTGTCCTCTGACCCTCAGTTGACAGTGCCTTGGGTTGAGTTACAAGCTCCATAGGCATCTAGAAGAATTCCTTAGAAGTTTCATAGGCCTCTTCTATAATGGACAGTGTTCTGCAGCTGGCTATGTGGTGGATCCAGCCATGTGGTGGATCTCTCTATGTGGTGGATCCAGCCATGTGGTGGATCACCTTTGTGGTTGTCCTCTGGACCTTGCAGATGAGCAGTGAGTGCTGATTATCCTTCAGTGTGCTAACTGCCTGTGAGACAGTAGATAATGACTCCAATTCATCTGAATCTCCCTTAGAGAAGGCCTGGATAATTCCACTTTAATTTAGATTTGACTGACCAGAAAGTTTCTGGAAGGTCCAATCATCATCTGTTTATCCCCAAAACTGAGATCAGTATTCTATGACACACTTATAAGCCTTCCACAGCCTATAAGCCTTCCATTTTACTCGCAGAAGAAAAGGGACAGAGGGAAGAAGAGAGAAGGGGAGAGGAAGGGAGAGGAGAGGAGGGGAGGGGAGGGTAAGGGAGACCAGAAGAGAAGAGAGGTACAAAAGTTTGTATGATTGTTGAACACCTACAATGTGAAGATGCTGTGTTTTGGGGAAGATACCAAAGTGCATAAAATACCCTGCCTAGAGATGTCAAACTCACAAGTAACTGTAGTATAAGATAGAGTGCTGTAAACAAAATGAGGTTTTAGTAAAACTCAGTTCTGTGAGAATCCATTTAAAACTGATTAGTCTGTATATATAGGAATTAAATAATCTTAAATATGTAATGAAAATATAATATGAAATAAGGGTTTGAAACTTGATAGGTTCTTTATATTTTACACAGCAAAACAATTTGTAAATTTTCAAACAGCTAACAGTTTTGTTTATAAAAGATAAATGACAAAAGTAAAGCAATGCCTGAACACAATATATAATGTGTATTTATCTGATTCAGAAAAAAATATTTTAACTATTTTCACAGGTTTGGTTACACTCTAGGTATAATAATAATCTAGGTATAAGAATAATGTGTGTCTAGTTTATGGAACAATTATTGATTTTGTACTGGCTTGTAAAACATGCAAAGATTGAAATTCTTCAATAATTTAGATACTCTGAAGTAGTCTAAGAAGACTTACATTGTACTAGAAGATGGCATATTGCCTCATATTCCTAAATGTTAGATTATTTTCATGGAAGAGTAGTACTAAATTATGATTTCTACATGAAGGAGTGTGAACTTTACAGAAAGCTCTTCACATTTAAATCAGGTAAACTTTAAGCCACATACTACCTTAAACATAGTGGTAAGGACATGTTGCAATGACCTGATCATTTGTCAACAGGAGGCCACTGACTTCTGTCATGAAATAATTATATTGCCATTATATACGTTTGTATATTGACTGGTTTGTTAATGAATTGCAATAAACAATAACTTGAAATGTTAAGTGGCATTTTGTGCAGATTTTTTCTTATTGTCGAATGCTTTTTCATAGTTAATATTAGGCCCTTCATAATTCTTTATCATAGCATTTGATAGTCATGACACTGCCTTTGACTATATACAAACATTGATATTAATGTTTAAAATCTACTATTAAGACAAGCACCAACATAATTAAGAAACATAATAGAGGTACTTTTTAGACCCTTTGTGTTACTGTTAACAACATAATAGAGATCCTGTTTAGTCCATTTGTGTTGCTATAAAGGAATACCTGCAGCTGGGTAATTTATAAAGAAAAGAGGTTTAGTTGGCTCATGGTTCTGCAGTCTGTACTTGAAGCATAGTGCCAACATCTGTTTTTTGTGAGGGTTTCAGGCTGTTTCTACTCATGGCAGAAGGAGAGGGGAGCTGGTGCATGCAGAGATCACATGATGAGAGAAGAAGCAAGAGAGATATAGGGGAGGTATCAGGCTCTTTTAAACAAGCAAGTCTAGTGGTAACTATTAGAGAATTCACTCACTGCCATAATAAAGGCACCAAGGCATTCAGGAGGAATATGGCTCCATGACCCAAACCCTCCCATTAGGTCCCCCCTCCAACATTGGAAATCATACTTCAACATGAGAATTGCAGTGATCAAACAAACTATAACAGGTACCAAAATATTTTCTCTGAGTATTTATTTCATTTATAATTAAATCATACATTACATATTGAAATTTATTACATAATTAGAAACAACACTTGATATATTTAAAGCTGTCTGTTTTATTAATTAAAAGATATTTATGCTAGTATTGAAAATATGTTCAAAGCTGTGTATTTTGCTAATTAAAAGAGATCTATGCTAGTATTGAAAATATGTTTTGTAACTTAATTGCATTTCTTTCTAAATATGTAACCAATTTAAAATCTTAATTTTTTATATATTATTAGAGATCTAAAACCCATTGTTATGAGTTTCCATGTATAATGTACTTATTAGAATATTACAGTTCTAAATACACTTAAAATTCTCATCTGCATTTTATTGTAATTTTGTTTTAAAATAGTTTTAGATTTACAGAGAAATTATAGAGTACAAAAAATTCCAGAAGCTCCATAACCAGTTTCTCCTATTATTAATATTTTGCATTGGCATGGTACATTTGTGGTCTATATTGGTAAATCTTCCCTGTGCACCAGAAAAGAATGTATATTCTGCTATTATTGGATAGAGTGTTTTATAGATATCCATTAGATCATGTTGATGATAGTACTGATCACATCTTTATTCTTACTGATTTTCTTCTTGCTGGATCTATCAGTTACTGTGAGGGGAGCATTAAAAGCTCTAACCATTATGGTGAATTTGTCTGTTTTTCATTGTGGTACCATAAATATTTGCACCAAGTATTTTAATGCTTTGTTATTAGGTGCATACGCATACAATACTTTTGGAGATTTGACTCCTTCATCATTATGTAATGCCGGTCTTTATCCCTGATAATTTTCCTTATCTTGAAATCTGCTTTGTCTGATATTGATATATTGATTCCCAATTTCTTTTTATCAGTTGTTAACATGGCATATCTTTTTCCACCTCTTTATTCTTAACCTAGCTCTTTTTTTATATTTAAAGTGAGTTTTTGCGGACAACATATAGTTGGGTCTTGTTTTATTTATGTATTCTGACAATCTTTGTCTAAAATTAGTGTTTTAGATCAGAATTAAAATATAATAATCTATTTTATCACCTAGGATTTAGAAAGAACTTTGAGACAGTAAATCTAAGAGCTAAAATATAAAAGGCATGTCTATGCATATATCAAGTGTTTCTGATTGTGAAAGTATTTTGTGTATTCTTACTATAAAAAGTGAGAATTCATAATGGTTTGAGAAAGTGATTATATGCATTTAAAAGATTGATATCCATAATGTTCAAAAGATTTTTACAATTCATAATTCTAATGAAGCCAAAGGAAAATGGTATAGGTAGAAAATTCAGAAAAGATTAAATAAAATGGCCTAAAATATGTAGTGAGGTTCTCTCTACTGTCCAGAAGTTGGACCAACAAACATTAAAGTAACAATGAGATACGACTTTAAAATGTAACATTTACACTTAGCAGTTTGACAAAAATTAAACAGTACTAACACTTTGTGCTAATGGAGATTCAGCAGTCTCATATATTAATTGTTTAATTAAGTATTGCTACAACCATTTTCAAGATCAATCTGGCCACATCTACTAATCTTAAAAGCTTACATATAATATGAAGCAATCCAAGTCCTATGAAAGTATCCCAAAGGAAAAAAGTGTATCAATACATCAGACTACATACAGAAATATATTGGCCATAGTGTTTTTAGTATTAACAAGAAGGAAGGAAGGAAGGAAGGAAGGAAGGAAGGAAAGAGAGATAGGAGAAATGTAAAGAAAATGAATGGATAAATTGTGGCATATGCATCCTGTGAAGTATCATGAATTAATAGAAAAAAATGTGTAACGGTTTCTAGTCTTGTTTCAAAAGTGAGAAAAAAAATTCAGAGACAAATATATTATTGTATCATTTCTATAATACAAATGATGAAAATGCCTTATATATGTGAATACACATGTATGTATATATGTACACACATGCAGATATATGTCTATATGTGTGTATATACATTGCTTATTAACATATTTAAGCATATATGTGTGTGTGATTAAATGCATGTTTGAGGAGTGGTATAGATGATGGGTGCAAGGTTATTTAGTTATCTTGCAGTAGGAGGTTGGAAGGGTGAAAAACGGGAGGTTGGGAGGAGAGAAGAAGGGGAGAAAAAAAGCACAACATAAATATCCATGATAGAGCAAAGAAGAGTACATAGAATATGTACGTAAGTTATATGTTTTTATATAACTCATGAGGTTTATGATAGGATATTTACCAAAGAATTTATTATTTTCTCAGAAGTCTAATTTTAGGTGATTTTGAAAACTTTTATGTTGTATAAGTTATTCACAAATTATTCTATTATACTTACAGATAAAAGTATATTGTGTTTGTAATTTTTAATAAGGAAATTTTATTTGTAAAAATAAAATATAAGAGTGATATTTTAAATGATTTGCAATTCATTGAATTCGATGAAATTTTGGATTGTACCTTGATCTTTCTGATTATCGTGGGTAATTTTTAAAACCTTTTAGATTATATGGCTAATATTTTATTGTTGTTTTTTATTGATTATACAGTAATAGATGTTATATGATAAAACAATTAAAATGTTTCTGTTTACCTCCTAGTTTGGTTTCTCTCTCCATTTACTGACATTGTATCTTCCTTATGTAGGTTTTCTGGCTTTAAATGATGTTTCCAGTTTTTATAATGTAGTAGATATTTCTGTAATGTAGACTTCTTATTACATTTGCCTTAATAATTGTATATGTTAAAGGATCAGTAAGAAAATTTAGCTAAATTCATTCTTTCCTTCAAAAGTTAAAGCTGGTAAAATAATTCTACCTAGCTTAGGTGCCCTACTGTTATTAGCAAATCCACTTGTACTTTACAGTATATTTCAATATTACAACTCTTGTTATTTCATAGAGAAAATAAACTAAACAAATATTTTCAAGTTTTGATATCTCCAACTAGAGGAGAGGACTCTAGTGTTTCAAAGACACTATTTTTGGGAGTAGAATTGCACATGAAAATACAATTGCTTTTCTGTGTTGTTCTAATTCTCTACTTTTACACGTTGCATAGTATTTAAACTTAATGTACATAGGCCATCACAAAGTTGTGATTCTGACTGCCAGTATTCAATTTTATCCATTTCCTTTAAAATTTTCTGCCACGGCCATCCATTGGCAATGGTACCTTTCAAAATATCCATCTATTTTAGTTGTATGATGTGATTTAAAGGGTTAAAGCTATGGTTTCTGTATCTGCGGAGGTAGAATTACTATATGACATGATATCAGATCCATGTTAGATTGTAATGCTGTTGCTACCGTAACTAGCACTAGCGTACAAAATACGGCAATATAAAAATGATTTAAAGTAATTAACTAGTTGAAAGGGCTGCCTTGTGGATGCTGTGCCATTTCATCTTAAAATCTGACACCTTTACATGAACACAATGATCGGTTTACTGAGCTGTTTCAGTCCAACAGTGACCAAAGTCCAACCACTGGGGAGATAAATGCTTTCAATTATTTGAGGATTCACTGGAAACCCTGTGGAGCAGAGAACAATTAAGAAATAGATAAATCAAAGGCATAGAATAAAGAACTCTAGGTGTCAAGTATAAAAATGATGGGGTGTTAGTAAATGCTAAGCACTAAAAACCTCTCCATTTTATCCCAGCTTGGTTATCTATTCTCACTTAAAATGAGATCTGTTAATCCCTACTTACAGACTTTTAAGTCATCAACTTCTGCTGCTAAATGCTCACTACTTTTTCTGATTTCTTGATGCCAGCATGTCTAAACTAAATTCTTTAAATTGGTGGAAATCCTTATGGACATCCAAGCAATGATTTAGATTAGCATAGTTGTTTCATTTGTGCATGCTGAAACTGTGATGCAATAATATTTTATTCTGGAAATGGAAGAGTCACTCATACCTTACAATCCTTCCAGAGCAATAGTAGTCACTCTTGCCTGTTATTTTTCAGAGTTTTCTATATATTTGTAACTATTGTCATTTTAAAACATTCTGCTGTCAGTATTTTGAATATTTGTGAAGTTCCTTTTGGGTTGGCATTGGTTATACCCACTGAACAAGAATAGAATCCTAAAGAAAGGAATTTGAAGGGGTAAACTAGCAGCCAGAAAAAAATAGCAGAAAAAGGCTTCCCTATACACCTGACCCCAGATTCACATACCGATCATATACTGCTCTGCTTATTCTGCTTGTTTTTCATCAGTTAATGTCTGAAAACAAAAATCAGTGAGAAATTCAAGTGAAATTACATAGAAACAGTATAATAAATATTGATTAAGATATATGAATATTAGTTGTTACGAGAGCTCTAACGCTGGAGGGAGCTTATAGAGATGGTGAAAGAACATCTGAGTGTGTGTGAGTGTGTGTGTGTATGTGTGTAACTATTGTTCTTGCTAAATTTATCCATTATTTCCAAATGCAAATCCAATGTCCACTGTTGGATGACTGCTTATATTCTGATCTTGATCAAGAGTCACTCTTGATCACATATAGAAAATTGACATGTCAGTATCAATAACCATAATTGTCATCACAATCAAGTAATGGCCATTTATGTGGCCTTCTGATTACATACAAATGCTTTTTTAAAGCACTGATAACTATTATTTCCTTTTCTTACATTTCCTCCATTTCTTTCAAATAACAAGTACACCTTATAAATTCTTACATTTATGCTTTTTATAGTTTCCTAGTGCAAATTTAATTGGTCTTGCTTAATATTGCTTGATGCAGTTTTGTATAAATCCATCTGAGACACAATATTAAAAAGAGTCTTCTTGAATAAAACATCATAATAAATTAAACTCTCTATTAAACCCAGGGATAAATCACTGTGTTAACACTTGATCTTCATTTTAAAAGTGTCTTTCTTTTCCATTCTCAAAAAAAAAAGTTTCATCAATTGGCATTTCATCCATACTATTAATGTTTTTAAAATTCCATATTGTCACAGTGTGATGCATTTACTTTAATTGAAAAAAATTATAAAGTTTATTTGTAATTATATTTTTATAAAGTAATTTAAGAAATATAATTTTAGAATGATTATTAACACGATTTTCTCTTATCAAACACAATGTGTTATTAATACCTTTGTATTCTACAAGTCCTTTAAACATGGTAACTAAAAACATAATTTGTTCTGGGCATTATAGGTTCATTTGAAAGGAAGTTCAAAGAGCTTATAGTCTGTCTTCCTTAGAGTGTCTTTATTTATTTATTTATTTATTTATTTATTTATTTATTTATTTTGAGATGAAGTCTCTGTTGCCTAGGCTGGAGTGCAGTGGCACAATCTTGGCTTACTGCAACCTCTGCATTCCGGGTTCAAGCAATTCTCCTGCCTCTGCCTCCCGAGTAGCTGAGATTACAGGCACGTGTCACCACACCCGACTGATTTTTGTACTTTTTTTCGTAGAGATGGGGTTTCACCATGTTGGCCAGGCTGACCTTGGAACTCCTGACCTCAAGTGATCTGCCTGCCTAGGCCTCCCAAAGTGCTGGGCTTACAGGCTTGAGCCACCATGCCCGGTCCCTTAAAGTGTCTTTAGAAGATTACTTTATAAAGGTGAGAAGAAGCAGTGAAATGGGAAGTTTAAATTATAGCACTATAGAATAAACACTAGGAAAAACAAAAGTCATTGCTAAATAAATTCTACTTTTATAGAATGTCAGATTTATTTTCTTCAAGTCCCAGATCAGTTTTTGGATCCTTAATATTTCTTGAGATTACACTATTATTTCAAATGCTCAATATTTCATGTGTGTGAAACATGACCGGGACATTTTTATGGAGCTAAGTAAAAAATAGTAAATGGAGAATACTCATTTTGTCTTTTATAAGGAAAAGAAAACTGTTTTGAGTTGTTAGTGTGGTTAAATTAATAGTCTTAAGAAGTTAACATTATTTAGACAGTCTGGTCGATATGATTCATTTGCAGATTTTTAAATATTCTCCTGTAAATTAGAATACTTATTTTTCTGTTTTATGCTATATGTATATATTATATAGTATAGCTACAGATGAATACACATTTGTGGATGGATGTTCTGACATCTGCTTACATGGAATGCTTCTGGAAACCACTAAATATATAATGCTTGATAATGGAAAAAAATTAAGCAGATGGGGCAGCAAGCGCAAAAGGCAAGAACTGGAAGGAACTGTGGTGACTTACTTCCACAAAGTCAACACAGTTCCTTCCGACTCGTGCCTTTTGAACTTGCTAAAGTGTAAAAGAGCTTCTTTAAAAGCCCATTCATCTAAATCCATTAAAAAAGAGTTAAATAATTTAGCTTTGGGTGTTGGGGGAACCTCAGTGTTAGGAATCGCATTGTGAATCATATTTTCCTCTTTCTGTTGATTGCTCCAATATTAAAGGCAAATTGTAGCCAGGCTCCAACATGTATCTAAGACTTGAGGGCATGCACTTTGTGTACAGACTTCATTCCTGGCTCCATCAGTTTTAAAAAAATTTTTTTCTTTGCTTTGTTTTAAAAAATTTACTCTAAATGTACATTATGTCCTTCTGCATCATTGGTGTTCTTGTAAGCCATCTTAATCATTTTGAAGTAATATGTGGCATAAAATAAAATTGATACAAATTAAATATTAATGAATTTATTGATTTTGCAATAAATGGTAGCAGGTAAAATAGAATACTTATTAGAATACTAGCTAAACTGGTAGATAAAACAGGTAACTTAAAATACTTATCAAACAATTGGCACTGGCACAACTACCACCACCATATGTCCATGATTAATAAACAGTTGCTCTTCCAACTTGATTGCTATTGCCACATTATCAGGGAGGCCCAACATATATTTTCATTTAAGGAACAAAGAATGAGTAGTTATTTATGACATGGATTTCTGGTTACTGGGTATGTAAAAGTTAACAAATCATGACTGTATTCTTCAGATAACATAAGACAGAGAAATTTTGGAAGGAAGTTTTACAAATAGTGATAGTAATCACCATGATAGCAGCAGAAGCATCTCTCTATCATGACATATACTGATAAAACACTATAAAACTGGTAAACAAGAGAAGACTTACTAAGGCCTATAGACCATGAGAATCATCCTGATACTTACCATTAAAAAATCGGCTAATGAATGGATGTCCTACCTGATGTGAAGTTTTTACTGGCATGCCAGAAAGCTCTGTTCTCAAGTTTATTGAATATGTTCACCAGTGACTTGGATGAAGACGCAAATAAATGCTATTAGCTTGTGAATAACATGAAGCCAGGAGAAACAGCAAAATGCAGCATGATAAATCGGTAACCACAAAGTTCTCCATATAAAATGAACTAATAAATATCTATCCAAAATAGAGCAAACAAAACTTAGCAATATGTGTGGTACTGGTTTGAAGATTTTATGTGATAGTAATTTGATAAAAATAACTATATGATGTAATTGTTTATAAAAAATCCAGTGCATTCTTTGACTACGTTAGGTGAGTCAGACATGGAATATTGTGTTAGTAGGCCTGAGCTGCCACAGAAAAATACCACAGGCTGAGTGGTTTAAGTAAAAGAATATTATATCCACATCTAAAATTTTATACCTATATAGCATACACTATAGTGCCAGTCATATGTATATATTGTATATATGCATATATCATTCAAAAACTTATTTGCAAATGGATTGAGTTGCATTTTTAATTGCTGAATTAAATAAAATAAAATAAACAAGACTAAATATTTGATCTAAATTGAAAGGTTCCATTTATGCTAAGGTCACTTTATTAAGATTACTAAACTATTTCAAAAAAAGATTTTCTTCAAAATTCTATAAAAATGATTCAAATCCAATTGTCATGAAATTTAAAGTTCTTTCTTCCAATCTCCCTACTCACAAAGTTGATAGTGACAACCTTCTTGATTAGTATTTCATTTTCAGATATTTTTTAAAAAATGGTTCAATGAATTAAATATGGTATAATTTGATGCAGCTAGATTAATGCTTAGAAGTCTTATTTTCCTAGTTCAAATTTTTCTCCTAAGGAAGCATGTTAAATGAGACAAGTGATGTTAAAGGTTTTAGATATTTAAGGGTCGAAGTTTTGAGATATACTCAGTAAAACATGAGAGATGATCTCACTAGCAGAGACTACAAGAAGGCACTGAACCAGTACTAAAATAATAAATTTAAGTGTTCTTGTATAAACATTTATTTTATCTGGCATATTTTACTTAAATATTTATTTACATACAGGATTGGAAGAAAGTCTATACTCTTTCTATAAACAGGCTAGGTGCTAAAATTATCATCCAGAAATAGTAAACCAAAATATATTTATGTCATTCTAATGCCTTGTTCCTATTATTCATGTGTTAGTTTAGAGGTATTAGTTTAATTCAATTTACTGAGAAATATAATTAACAAATCTATGTTTTTAGTTGAAATATAAACTATAATGGTTCTGGCACCTTTGTAACGGCAAATACATCAGGGAGTGTGACAGTGTCAGATTATAATAAAGCATATGATTTTATGAAATTGGAAAAAGAACCATTTGGTTGTTTCAATAAGTCAATCAAAATATTTATTAGGAGTCTACTGTAATCAATTCTTAGCATACTACAATCCATTTCCTGACAGTGCTATTTCAATTTGAAAAAAGGTTCAGGAACTATCACTGTCTGAGTTACGGGAGATCAACATTTTCCACGTTATCAGCATAATAATAGATAAGCTCAATTAATCGTACACAAAGCAACCCTCTTAAGAAACAGTTTATATAGGGTAAATATCTGCAACTCTAAGAAAGGAATTGAAATATACAGAGAACCTATATAGACAATAAAAACATATTGCCCCAGTGGCACATATGCATAGTTAATAAAAGAGTATACACAAACACATACATAAAAATGCTTCACTTCACCAGGAATAAAAGAAATGCAAATCAAACTCACAAAGTCGTTTTCATGCTCATATAATGAGCACATATTTTAATTGAGTATTCAAGACTAGCGACTTTAAGATAAGATAAATATGTCACTAGAGAGCATGTAGCCAATATAACTTTCTGAATTATTCAACTGGT
This sequence comes from Rhinopithecus bieti, assembly GCF_001698545.2. Taxonomy (NCBI): domain Eukaryota; kingdom Metazoa; phylum Chordata; class Mammalia; order Primates; family Cercopithecidae; genus Rhinopithecus; species Rhinopithecus bieti. The sequence continues at coordinate 1,412,054 of NW_016813672.1, forward strand.
TATTCCCCTTTTTGTGATCCTTATTCTCTTTTCTAGTAACTAAATTATCAGAAAGTCAATGTAATTTATACATGGAAATGATTTTCTCTTTCATTTGTGACAAAATTTTGGAAAAGATCACGCAAATACTTAACAGTCAGGGAAATTATGTCAATTCAAGTAAATATTATGAAGGCTTTGAAGTGATGTTTATGAAAATCTTCAATGATGGGAAAATGTTTACTATATAATGTTGAGTTCTTTAAAAGAAGGCAAGTTAGATAGATCACTAATAAAAATAAAGTGAACAAGAAAAAGGAGATGAGAAACAAAGATGCCAAAGCGCTAAAACTGGTTCCTTGATACAATGTGGTTACGGGTGTTTGATTGTTTTTTATGAGTCTTTACATGTTTATGACTTTTCCAACACTCTGCGATGAATATTGCTCTAAAAATCGGAGGGGGAACAACATTAAAAGATATTTTATATCCAGATGAAAACAAGCTTCCATTAAAGACATGGCGGGATAGTCTCTTCAATAAACTGTGCTTGGGAAGCTGAATAAACATATGCAGAAGAATGAAACTAGCACCCCCTCCCCCCCGCCAGTTCTCCTGTTATGCAAAAATCAACTAAAACTGGCTCAAAGACCAAAATGTAAGACCTGGAACTATAAAACTACTGGAAGGAAATTTAGGGGAAATGTTTCAGGACATTGGGAAATAATTTTTTGAAGAAGACCTCAAAAGCACAGGCAACAAAAGCAAAAATAAATGAGTAGGATTATACTATACTAAAAAGCTTCTGCACAGAAAAGCAAAGAATCAACGGAGTAAAAATGCAACCTACAGAATGAGAGGAAAATATTTGAAAGCTACTCATCTGACAGGGGATTAATATTCAGAATATACAAGGGACTCAAACATCTCAACAGCAAAAAACTCAAATAATCCTATTTAAAAATTAGCAAATGATCTGAGCACATACTTCTTAAGACATACAAATAGCATACACACACACACACACACACACACACACACACACAAATGTTTGACATCACTAATTATCAGGGAAATGCAAATCAAAACCATAATGAGCTATCATCTCACACCAGTTAGGATGCCTATTATCAAAAAGACAAAATAATTACTAATGTTGGTGAGGATGTGGAGAAAAGGAAACTCATACATTATTGGTGAAAAGTAAACTAATACAGCTACTATGAAGAACAGATGCAAATTTCTCAGAAAACTGCAAATAGAACCACCATATAACCCAGCAATCCCACTACTGGCCATTATTTATTCAAAGGAAATGAAATCAGTTTATCAGAGAGACATGTACAACCCCGTGTTTATTACAGCACTATTTACATAGGCAAGATATGGAAACCACCTAAGCGTCCAACAACAGAGGAATGGGTAAAGAAAATGTGGTACATATACATGGTGAAATATTATTCAGCCATGAAAAATGAAATCCACTTGCAACAACATGGATGAAATTGGAGGACATTATGTCAAGTGAAAAGCCAGAAACAGAAAATTAAACACCATATATTTTCTCTCCTCTGTGGAAGCTTAAAAAAAAAAAAAAAAGTTGACCTTTTAGTGGTAAAAGATAGAATGGAGGATACTAGAGACAGAGAAGGGTAGAGGGAAGGCAGAGATAGGGAGAGATTTGCTGAAGGATACAAAATTACAGCTAGATAGGAGAAATAGTCTCCAGTGTTTCATACCACTGCAGGATGAATATAGTTAACAAGAATATGTAGTTTCATATAGCTAGAAGGAGGATATTGAATGTCCCCAACACAAAGAAATGATTAATGTTTAAGATGATGGATATGCTAATCACCCTGCTCTGATCACTATACAGTATATGTCTCAAAACATCACTACCCCATGAATATGTACAATTATTACATTTCAATTAAAAATTAAATTAGGCCAGGAGCGGTGGCTCCCGCCTGTGATCCCAGCACTTTTGGAGGCTGAGGCGGGCGGATCACGAGGTCAGGAGATCGAGACCATCCTGGCTAACACGGTGAAACCCCATCGCTACTAAAAATACAAAAAATTAGTCGGGCATGGTGGCGGGCGCCTATAGTCTAAGCTACTGGGGAGGCTGAGGCAGGAGAATGGAGTGAACCCGGGAGGCGAACCTTGAAGTGAGCCGAGATCTCGTCACTGCACTCCAGCCTGGGAGACAGAGCGAAACTCTGTCTCAAAAGCAAAACAAAACAAAACAAAAAAATTAAATTAAAAATAAAAAGGTGATTTCTAAATTCAATCTAGAGTGTTTCTCTAATACATACAGCAGAGTTTTAAAAACTAATATAATGGTTATGTGTAAAGAAAAAATGTAGACCAAGTACAAAATGAACTTCTATAGCTATAAGTTGTAAACTAATTTTTGAGATAATACATTGTGAAGACACTGAAGGGAAATCTGCATAAAGTATTAAAAATCATGACCCAACAGGCAAGGAATTGTCCCAATTGATTCAATACTCTCCAGAAAGAAACTGTCTATTAAACATCAAAATAATGCCATTACTTGTTGCTCTAACCCACTCCCAGAATTTATCTTGAAGAAATAATTTTATATTATATAAAAGTTTATTACTAAAATAATAATAGTTTAAAAATTAACCAAATTTTAAAACTTTATCTAGGCTGTTATTTTTTAAAAGAAATTAGTTATAATACATAAACTCAATTCAATGATATACAATTGATATAATTATGTTTCAAAATCTATGCAATGTCAGGCCATGCACAATGGCTCACACCTACTCCCAGCACTTTGGGAGGCCAAGGCAGGAGGATCACTTGAGCTCAGGAATTCGAGACCAGCCTGGGCAACATGGCAAAACCCCGTCGCTGTACAAAATAGCCTGGCTTAGAAGCACATGCCTGTAGTCTCAGCTGCTTGGCTGAGGTGGGAGGATCCCTTGAGCCTGGGGGAGGTCGAGGCTGCCTGAGCCAAGATCATACCATTGCACTCCAGCCTGGGCAACACAGTGAGACCTTGTCTCAAAAAGAAAAAAAAAAAAAGAAAGGAAAAAAGTCTATGCAATATCATGATGAAATACTTCGCATACAAGGTAAAGTGCAAAAGTGAAATGCAAAATAGTCCATATAAGATCTCAGTGGAGTAAAATTACATATCCTTATTTATATGTAAAAGAAGGTAAAAGAAACACGTAGGGCCATTAACAGTAATTATCTCTGGATGGTGAGATTTAGATAATATTTTTACTGTATTTTATGGATATTTAAGTTTTCAAAAATAAATATGCGATATTTATTTATTTGGTTACTTTAGGACATAGTTTAATAACCTTTATTTTTTAGAACAGCTTTGAATTTATAGAAAAACTACAAAAGTAGTACAGAAAATTTCCATGTGTCCACAGGCAGCTTCTCCTATTACAGTCATGTTTCTCAACAATGGGATGCATTCTGAGAAATGTGTCCTTAGACGATTTTGTTGTCATGCGAACATCATAGAGTGTACTTACACAAATTTATATGGCGTAGTCTACTACACACCTAGGCTATATCATGTAGCCTACAAACCTGTACAGCATGTTACTGTACTGAATACTGTAGGTAATTGTAACATAATGGCAAACAGATCTAAACAAGAAAAGGTACAGTAAAACACACCATAAAAGATAAAAAATAGGCTGGGCGCGGTGGCTCACAACTGTAATACCAGCATTTTGGGAGACCGAGGCAGGCGGATCACGAGCTCAGGAGATCGAGATCATCCTGGCTAACACGGTGAAACCTCGTTTCTACTAAAAATACAAAAGATTAGCCGGGCGTAGTGGCGGGCGCCTATAGTCCCAGCCACTCTGGAGGCTGAGGCAGGAGAATGGCGTGAACCCGGGAGGCGGATCTTGCAGTGAGCCGAGATCGCTCCACTGCACTCCAGCCTGGGCGACAGAGCGAGACTCCATCTAAAAAAAAAAAAAAAGATAAAAAAAAAAATAGTACATCTGTATAGAGCATTTACCATGAATGAAGCTTGCAGGATGGAAAGTTGCTCTGGTTGTCAATGAGTGAGTGGTGACTGAATGTGAAGGCCTAGGACATGAAGGTACACTACACTATACTTTATAAACATTATACACTTCTACAGTAAATGTAAAAAAAGAATTTTTCTTTTCTCAATAGTAAATTAACCTTAGCTTACTATAACTTTTTACTTTATAAACTTTTGCATTTTAAAACTTTTGACTCTTGTAATAACACAGCTCAAAACACAAACACATTGTATAGCTGAACAAAAATGTCTTCTTTCTTTATATCCTTATTCTAAAAGGTTTTACAAGTTTTATTTATTTATTTTTACTTTTAATACTTGTTAAAAACTAAGACACAAGCAGACACAACATTAACTTAGGTCTACAGAGGGTGAGGATCATCAATATTGCTGTCTTTTACCTCTACCTTTTTCTCCCACTGGAAGGTCTTTAGGGGCAATAACCATGGAGCTGTCATCTTCTATGATAACAATGCCTTTCCTGAAATACATCCTGAAGGACCTGTCTCAGGCTGTTTTACAGTTAACTTTTTTAATATATAGAAGGGTTACACTCTAAAATAATGATTGACAGTATAGGATATAAATAAACCAGTAACAGTGGTTCATTATTATTGTCAATTATTATATGCTATATGCAATTGTATGCACTATATTTGTATATGACTAGCAATGCAATTTATACTATCACCACAAATGCGTGGTTTGTTTACACCATCACCACAAGCAAGTGGTTTGTTTACACCATCAACACAAACACATGAGTAGTGGATTGCTTTACAACATTACAACAGCTACTATGAAGTAACTAGGCTGTAGGAATTTTTCAGCTCCATTAAAATCTTATAGGGTCACCATCATACATACAGTTCATCACTGACCAAAGCCTCATTATGTGGCACATAACTGTATTAATGTATTTCCTTTGTATATTACATTTGTTACAATTAAAGATACTGATGCATTATTATTAACCTAGGTACACAATTTGTTTTTTGTTTTTGTTTTTGTTTTTGTTTTTTTTTTGAGACGGAGTCTCGCTCTGTCCACCAGGCTGGAGTGCGGTGGCGCTATCTCGGCTCACTGCAAGCTCCGCCTCCCGGGTTTACGCCATTCTCCTGCCTCAGCCTCCCGAGTAGCTGGGACTACAGGCGCCCGCCACGGCGCCCGGCTAACTTTTTTTTTTTTTTTGTATTTTTTAGTAGAGACGGGGTTTCACCGTGGTCTTGATCTCCTGACCTTGTGATCCGCCTGCCTCGGCCTCCCAAAGTGCTGGGATTACAGGCGTGAGCCACCGCGCCCGGCCACATAATTTGTTAAGATTTCTTTAGCTTTTCCCTAAAGTTCTTTTTCTGTTTTAGAATCTTATCCAGGATACCACATTGCCTTTAGCATTTATGTCTCTTTAGAGTTCCCCTTAGCTGTGACAATTTCTGAGTTTCCCTTGTTTTTAATGACCTTAACAATATTTAAGTGTACTGGTCAGATATTTTCAGAATACTCTCAGAGGTGGCATTTTTCTGATTTTACTTTCATGGCTAAACAAGGAATATGAGTTTGGAGGAGGTAGGTCATATAGGAAAACTACCATTTTTATCACATCATATCAAAGGTACATACATTCAACATGATTTATCACTGTTGATGTTGACCTTAATCAGCTGGCTGAGGGAGTGTTTGTCAGCTTTTTCCACTGTGAAGTCATTTTCCACCCAACTTTGCCTTCCCATACCATACACTTTGGAAGGAAGTCTCTATGTATAGCCCACATTTAAAGACTGGGAAGTTAATTTCCACCTTCTTGAGGGCAAGGTATCTACATAAATTATGTAGAATTCTTCTGTATGGGTGATTTAGCTCTTTGTTTGTTCCTTTTTACATACAAAATAAAATATAAAATTAATTCAATGTTGAAATAACATCAAATAATTTTCTGAGAGATAAATAGGTATCTTAAGATCTGCTAATTACTCATGTAAAGTACAATTTCAAGTACAAACATATATTTATTATAATTTTCTTTTGTCCTTGAGAAAGAAAAAATATTACTATGTAATACTTTTTACGTTTTCAGGACTGGGTAAAACATACATAGGAAAGGAAATCATTTTCCCATTTTTATTTCACTACCCAGAATTTCCCTTAGAAGGATGATATCAAATGTCCTACAAACAATATAAATGCTAGTTTTTAAGAAGAACCATACACATATAATTTTTAAAAATTATATATGATAACATAGATATTTAAAAGCTAATTTTTATTATTCTCTATAGTATTTCAAATAAATTTACAATTTGTTCTATATCATTATCTTCCAAATAATTNATTTTCTTTTGTCCTTGAGAAAGAAAAAATATTACTATGTAATACTTTTACGTTTTCAGGACTGGGTAAAACATACATAGGAAAGGAAATCATTTTCCCATTTTATTTCACTACCCAGAATTTCCCTTAGAAGGATGATATCAAATGTGCTACAAACAATATAAATGCTAGTTTTAAGAAGAACCATACACATATAATTTTAAAATTATATATGATAACATAGATATTTAAAAGCTAATTTTATTATTCTCTATAGTATTTCAAATAAATTTACAATTTGTTCTATATCATTATCTTCCAAATAATTAAAAGTCCAGTGCCTTATAATACGACAAAGCAAAAATGCAATTGTTCTATTAATGATTGTATTAATCCGTTTCCACATAAGAATGTTTTTAAAGATTGTATTATTATTTCACTATTTATAACAAAAGTAATACATTTAAAATAACAAAAATTAAAAATTGCAAAAAAATGGTGACTAGGAAGCAGGACTGATTTGCAGCTTCCACTCAGACAGAACAGCATGTGGAGACTCACACTGTGAAGGTTTGCTCCAAGAACCACCCCAGGAACATACCAGGAAAACCCAAAGAATTTACAGACACTGAAAGAAGTGGCTTTCCACTGCAGACTCCGTGAGATAGCTGAAAAGCTGAATGCCCAAAGTGTGACAGTGGGAAAGTCCACCTCTGAACAGACATCCTCATGGGGAACCTGAAAATCTAAATCACGGGAGAAGGATTTAACCTTTCCTAGAGCTGAAACAGATTTAGGTCGCCAAGCAAAATATAAACGTAGGAGAAGCAGCAGGAAGAGCCCTGTAGGTAATCCCGGTACCAGGGAAGCCATTTTGGACTTTATCTCACAGAATTCCTTGGGGAGGGCTGCCACTGGAATTGGGAAAGGGCCACAGGGAAAGAAAACTTCCAGCTGAACTTTGTAATAATTTTGACAGCACGTCTATTTTCCTGGGCAGAATCCGGCAGAGGGGAGGTGGGGGTGGTAAATGGGAAGTGCAGATACAAGCACAAAGTAGCCACGGGGGCAGGGTATGAAAGCCCTGCTTGCTTTCTCAGCAGGGAGGCTTGTTGTCTGGGGCAAGATATCAGCTCTGCCCACCAGCTGCCTGGATATTAACTCAATGCTACAGGTGGAGCATGGTAGGATGAGACGGACCTTGCTGGTTGTGTGGGAGCTGGGTGAGGCCTGTTACTGCTGGCTTTCTCTCACTTCCCTCACAACCTGTGTGGTGCAGCAGAGGCAGCCATAATCTCCCCGGGAATATAACTCCATTGGCCTAAAAACCACATCCCCATCTCCTACAGCGGCTGCAGCAAGTCCTGCACAAAGAGAGTCTGAGCTCAGACACACCCAACCTACCCCCACCTGCTGGCCTTTCTCTGCCAACCCTAGTAGCTGAAGACAAAAGCCATAATCTCTCGGGAGCTCTGTGTTCCTGCTCATTGCCTGTGGCACCCAAATACTTATCCAGGCAACTCTCGGGCAAGCTTGTATCCCCAGTATATTACCACAGCTGAAGCTCTCTTGAAAGTGCCACTTTGTGGTTGGAGGCCAACCAACTCAAGCCACTATAGTAACTCATAAAAGAACAACTCAAGAAAGTAGGAAAAAAAAAGCTAATTCCACCATCTGTAACATCCTGTCTAACCAGAGGTCCTGAGTCTGTCCATGTTGACAACTTCACTGCTAGCAAAACCAGCATTCAAGAAAACCATTGCTCTAAAAAACACTACAACCAAGGACCCTCAATGAGTCCACTTCACTCCCCCACTACCTCCACTGGAGCAGGTGCTGGTATCCACAGCTGAGAGGTCTAAAGATGGATGACATCACAGGACTCTTTGCAGACATTCCCCAGTACCAGCCTGGAGCCCCATAGCTCCATTAAGTGGCTAGACCCAGAAGAGCAATAACAATCACTACAGTTCAGCTCTCAGGAAGCCCCATCCCTAGGAGAAGGGGAAGAGCACCACATCAAGGGATCACCCTGTGGGACAAAAGAATCTGAAAGCAACCCTTGAGTCCCAGATCTTTCCTCCGACATAGTCTATGCAAATGAAACAGAACCAGAAAAACAATTCTGGTAATATGACAAAGCAAGTTTTTTTAACAACCCCAAAGACAATATTAGTTCACCAGCAGTGAATCCAAACCAAGAAGAAATCTCTGAATTGCCAGAAAAAGAACTCAGAAGGCTGATTATTAAGGCACTCAAGGAGGCATCACAGAAAGGTGAAAACCAACATAAAGGAATTAAAAAAATAATACAGGATATGTACAAAAAAATTCCAGAGAAATAGACAGCATAAATAAAAACAATCACAACTTTTGGAAATGAAAGACATACTTAGAGAAATGCAAAATACACTGGAAAGTTACAACAGAATTGAACAAGTAGAAGAAAGAACTTTGGAACCTGATGACAAGGCTTTCGAATTAACCCAACCTGACAAAGACAAAGAAAAAAGAATAAAAACAATGAATAAAGCCTCCAAGAAGTTTGGGATCATATTAAACAATGAAACCTCCTGAGGAAGAAGAGAAATCTAAATGTTTGAAGAATGTATTTGAGGTAATAATCAAGGAAAACTTCTCTGGCCTTTCTAGAAATCTAGACATCCAAATACAAAAGACTCAAAGAACAGCAGGGAAATTCATCACAAAAAGTACATCACCTAGGCACATATTTATCAGGTTATCTAAAGTCAAGACAAATGAAAGAATCTTAAGAGCTGTGAGGCAAAAGCATCAGCAATCTATAAAGGAAAAGCTATCAGATTAACAGCAGATTTCTCAGCAGAAACCCTACAAGTTAGAAGGGATTGGGGTTCTGTCTTTAGCCTCCTTAAACAAAACAATTATCAGCCAAGAATTTTGTATCCAGCAAAATTAAGCTTCATAAATGAAGGAAAGATAAAATCTATTTCAGATAAATAAATACTGAAAGAATTGTCATTTTCAAGCCAGCATATCAAGTCAGCACTATAAGAACTGCTAGAAGACATTTTAAATCTTGAAACAAAACCTTGGGATCACCCCATGAGACAAAATAATCTGAACAGCAGCCCTTAGGTTCCCCACATGTTTCCTCTGACATAATCTACCTAAATGAGATGGAACCAAGAAAGCAATTCTGGTAATATGAAAAAGCAAGGTTTTGATTTTTTAACACCCCCAAAAGACCACATTAAGTTACCAGCAATGCATCCAAATAAAAAAGAAATCTCTGAATTGCCAGAAAAAGAACTAAGAAGGTTGATTATTAAGCTACTCAAGAAGGCATCAGAGAAAGATGAAAAAAGAAATACACCACAATAGAACCTCCTTAAGACATAAACCTCACAGGGCCTGTAAAACAGTAACACAATGAATAAAAAATACACAAGGTATTCAGGCAATGCCCAGCATGATGAATAGAATAGTGCATCATATATTAAAACTAATGTTGCATGTAGATGGCCTAAATGCCCCACTTAAAAGATAAAGAGTGTCAGAATGGATAAGAATTCACCAACCGAGTATCTGCTGTCTTCAAGAGACTCACCTAACACATAAAACGTTACATAGACTGGGCACTGTGGCTCACGCCTGTAATCCCAGCACTTTGGGAGACTGAGGCTGGTGGATCATTTGAAGTCGAGAGTTTGAGACTCGCCTGGCCAACATAGTGAAACCCTGTCTCTACTAAAAATGCAAAAACTAGGTGGGCATAGTGATTCATTCCTGTAGTCCCAGCTACTCAGGAGGCTAAGGCAGGAGATTCATTTGAACCCAGGAGACAGAGGTTTCAGTGAGTGGAGATCACGCCACTGCACTCCTGCACTCCAGCCTGGACAACACAGTGAAACCCTGTCTCAAAAAAAAAAAAAAAAAAAAAAAAAAAAAAAAAAAAAAAAAAAACTCACATAAACTTAAGGTAAAGGGGTGGAAAAAATGTTTTATGCAAATAGACACCAAAAGCAAGCAGGAGTAGTTATTCCTGTATTAGATAAAACAGACTTTAAAGCAGCAACAGTTAAAAAAGACAAAGAGGGATATTATATAATGATAAAATAACTAATCCAACAGGAAAATGTCACAATCCTAAATGTATATGCAGCCAGCACTAGAGCCCCATATTTATAAAACAATTACTACTAGACCTAAGAAATGACATAGATGGCAACATAATATTAGTGGGGGACTTCAATACTCCATTGACAACACTAGACAGGTCATCAAGGCAGAGAGTCAACAAACAATGGATTTTAAACTATATCTTAGAACAAATGAACTTAACAGATATTTATAGAACATTCTACCCAACAAATGCAAAATATATATTCTATTCATTAGCACATGAACATTCTCTAAGATAGACCATATGATAGGCCACAAAACAAGTCTCAATAAATTTAAGAAAATCAAAATTATATCAAATACTCTCTAGGACCACAGTGAAATAAAATTGGAAATCAATTCTACGAGGAATCATTAAAACCATGTGAATACATGGAAATTAAATAATTTGCTCCTTAATGATTTTTGAGTCAATAATAAGATCAAAAAGGAAATTAAAATATTCTTTCAACTGAGCGATAATAGTGACACAACCTATCAAAACCCCTGGGATACAGCAAAGGCAGTGCTAAGATGGAAGTTCATAGCATTAAATGTCTATGTCAAAAAGTCTAAAAGAGCACAAATAGACAAACTAAAGTCACACCTGAAGGAACTAGAGAAACAAGAACAAACCAAATCCAAACCCAGGAGAAGAAAAGAAATAGCCAAGATCAGAGCAAAACTAAATAAAATTGAAACAAACAAAAAACAATACAAAAGATAAGTGAAACATAAATCTGATTATTTGGAAAGATAAACAAGATTGATAGACCATTAGCAAGATTAACCAAGGACAGAATAGAGAAGGTCCAAATAAGATCTATTAGAAATGAAATGAGAGATATTGCAACTGATACAACAGAAACACAAAAGATCATTCAAGGCTACTATGAACACCTCTATGTGCACAAACTAGAAAACCTAGAAAAGATGGATTAATTCCTGGAAATATACAACCCTTCTAGATTAAACCAGGAAGAAATAGAAACTCTGAACAGACCAATAACAAGCAGCAAGATTGAAATGGTAACTTAAAAAAGTTGCCAACAAAAAAAGTCCAGGACCAGATGGATTCAAAGCTGAATTCTATCAGACATTCAAAGAAGAATTGGTACCAATCCTATTGAAACTGTTTCACAAGATAAACAGGAATCCTCCCTAAATAATTCTGTGAAGCCAGTATCACCATAATATCAAAACCAGGAAATGACAAAACAAAATTGAAAACTTCAGGCCAATATCCCTGATGAACACAGATGCAGAAATCATAAACAAAATACTTTATAACCAAATCCAATAGCATATCAAAAGGATAGCCCACCATGATCAAGTGGATTTTATACCAGGGATGCAGGCATAGTTTAACAAATGCAAATAAATAAATGCGATACAACACATAAACAGTATTTAAAACAAAAATCACATGATCATCTCAAAAGATGCAGAAAAAGCATTTTACAAAATTCAGCATCTCTTTAGGATTAAAATCCTCAGCAAAATTAGCATAGAAGGGACATACCTTAATGTAATAAAAGATATCTATGACAAACCCACAGCCAACATTACACTGAATGGGGAAAAGTCAAAAGCATTCCCCTGAGAACTGGAACAAGACAAGGATGCCCACTTTTACCACTTTTATTCAACAGAGTACTGGAAGTCATAGCCAGAGTGATCAGACAAGAGAAATAAAGGATATCCAAATCGGTAAAGAGGATATCAAACTGCTGCTGTTGACCGATTATATGATTGTATACCTAGAAAACCCTGAAGATTCATCCAAAAAGCTCCTAGATCTGACAAATGAATTCAGTGAATTTTCAGGGTACAAAATTTATGTACACAAATCAGTTGCACTGCTATACATCAACAGCGACCAAGCTGAGAATCAAATAAAAAACTCAGCCCCATTTACAATAGCTGCAAACAAGCAAACAAACAAACAAACAAAAAACTTAGGAATATACCTAACCAAGGAGGTGACAGACCTCTACAAGGAAAACTACAAAATACTACACAAACAAATGGAAACATGTTTTATGCGCATGGATGGGCAGAATTAATATTGTGAAAATGACCACACTGCCAAAGCAATCTACAAGTTCAATGCAGTTCTCATCAAAATACCACCATAATTCTTCACAGAACTAGAAAAAACAATCCTAAAATTCATATGGATCCAAAAAAGAACCCACAGACCCAAAGCAAGACAAAGTAAAAAGAACAAATCTGGAGGCATCACATTACCCAACTTCAAACTATATGGCTATAGCCATCAAAACCACATGGTACTGGTATAAAAACAGGCACACGAACCAATGGAACAAAATAGAGACCCCAGATATAAAGCCAAATATAGCCAACTGATCTTCGACAAAGCAAACGAAAACGTAAAGTGGGGAAAGGACATCCTATTCAACAAGTGGTGCTGGGATAATTGGCAAATCACATGTAGAAGAATGAAACTGGATTCTCATCTCCCACCTTATACAAAAGTCAACTCAAGATGGACAAAGACTTAAATATGAGACCTGAAACCAAGGAGATTCTAGAAGATAACATTGGAAAAACCCTTCTAGACATTGGCTTAGGCAAATACTTCATGTCCAAGAATCCAAAAGCAAATGCAACAAAAACAAACATAAATAGATGGGACTTAATTAAACTGAAAAGCTTCTGCACAGCAAAATAAATGATCAGCAAAGTAAACAGACAACCCACAGAGTGGGAGAAAATGTTCATGTACTATGCATCTGACAAAGGACTAGTACCTGGAATCTGCAAGGAACTCAAACAAATTAACAAGAACAACAACAACAACAAAAAACAAATAATTCCTTCAAAAAGTGGGCTAAGGACATGAATGCACAATTCTCAAAAGAAAATATACAAATGCCTAACAAACATATGAAAAAATGTTTAACATCACTGATTATCAGGGAAATGCAAATCAGAACCACAATGCAATACCACATTACTCCTTATTGATATTACTTAAGTAAATACATCTTATGAATCTAAATATTTAACTTATGTTTTGTTCAAGTGTTTTGCTCATATGTTTTGCTCATTTTTGTTTTAGTTTGTTTGTTTTTGTCTTACTATTGACCTGTAAGAGATCTTTATATATTGTGGATATAAGGTCTTTGTCAGACAGTAGTAAACATTTTGTCACTATTGCTTGTTTTTTTCATTTTCTTAGTTGTTTTAATAAGAGTAGAAGTTTTCAAATTTAGGAAAGTTCTGGGCTAAAATCCACTTGGCTGGGATGTTTTATTCCTTTTATATATTTTTAGATTTAATTTGCAAATACTTGTGGTTATGTTTGTGAGGAATGTTTGCAATTTTCTTTCCTTACAATGTCTTTGTCAGATCTTTCCCTTTGTGGCTTTACTGTTCTCATGAGATAAATTAGGGAATGTTTCCTTCTCCTTTATTATCTAAAACTTTTTAAACAAAATTGTTATAATTTCTCCCTTTAGTGTGTGAAAAATTTATCAGTAAAACTACTTGGAAAGTGTTTCACTTGCGGGAACTAGATAAATTTGTATTTCAGTTTCATAAATACACATAAGGTTATTTAGGTTTTTCATTTCTTCTTAAATCACTTTTAGTAACTTATATTGGCATTTCTCTACTTCATCTAAGTGGCTGAATTCATTAGTGAAAAGTTGATCATAATATTCCTTTATTATCCTTTCAATGCCAGCAGTATCTATAGTGTATTTCTTTTTCATTTCTAACCTTGGTGATGTCTGTTTTTTCTCTCTCTATTTTCAGTCATGCTAGTTGTTTATGAAATGTGCTGAACTTCTCAAAGAACCAAGTTTTGGCTTTCCTAGTTTTCTCTATTGTTCATCTTCTATTTCGTTAACCCCTACGTCTTATCCTTTTTATATCCTTGATTCCACTGTGTTTAGGTTTCTTTTACTCTTCCTAATCTCTCAAGGTGAAAATGGAGATAATTGACTTTCAGTCTCTTTGGCTTTCTGGTATAATTATTGAAAATCGTACCTTTCTTCATAAGCACTGCTTTAGATGGGGCTTACAAATTATAATACATTGAGTTTTTATTGTTATTCAATATGTAATATTTTCTAATCTTCCTTGTGATTTTTTATTTGAATTATGGATTATTTAGAAGTGCACTGTTTGATTTTCAATTGTTTTGGCCTTTCCGGATATCTTGTTAATAATTTAAAATTTTATGCCCAGCATATAGTCTATTTTGATGAATGTTTCATGTGAAAATAATGTGTATGCTGAAGTATTGTGTATACTGTCCTGCAGTTGTCAGTAACAGCAAGTTTTTCTGGAGTGTTGATTAGGTTTTCTCCATACTCATTGTTTTTTCAAATTTACTAAGAGTATGGTCTTAAAATCTGCAACATTTGTTGTAGATTTTTTGATTTCTCATTTTGTTTCTGTCAGTTTTTTTAGTGCATTTTGAAGCTTTGTTATTTATTACATGCTCATTTAGGATGGCTATATATTTGTATTAAAGTTATCATTTAATCATTACATAATATTCCATTTACACTTACTTTTCTTTGTCAATATAGCCATACCAGCTTCCTTGTGTTCCAGTGTACCTGGTATATATAGTCTAATTCTCACTTTCAATTGGTTTGTATATTTATAGTGTATATCTTTTGGGCAGCATATCACCAGGCTTTATCTTTTTATCATTCTGACTACCCATACTTTTTTTTAATTACACTTCAAGTTCTGGGGTACATGTGCTGAACGTGCAGTTTTGTTACATAGGTATACACGTGCCATGGTGGTTTGCTGCATCCATCAACCTGTCACCTACATTGGGTATTTCTCCTAATGCTATCCCCTAGCCCCTGACCCCCGATAGGCCCTGGTGTGTGATGTTTCCCTCCCTGTGTCCATGTGTTTTCATTGTTCAACTCCCACTTATGAGTGAGAAGATGTGATGTTTGGTTTCCTGTTCTTGTGATAGTTTGCTGAGAATGATGTTTAGCCATAAAAAAGTGTGAGTTCGTGTACTTTGCAGGGACATGGATGAAACTGGAAACCATCATTTTCCGCAAACTATCGCAAGAACTGACTACACATACTTTTTAAGTGGAGTGTTTAACCTTTTATGTTTAATATAATTATCGCTATTTTTGATTTAAAGGTTTTATCTTGTCATTTGTTTTCTCTTTCTCTCTCTGCCTCTATTAACTATTTCTGTTTTTCTGTCTTCTTTGGACTAAATTAAACATTTTAATGATTTTATTTTGCTTCATCTATTTGTTTTTTGATAGTTATTTTTTCCTTCCTTTATGCGTTGAGATATAATTTACACACAATAAAATTCACTTAGTGTAAGTATAAAATTCATTGATTTGTTATACATTTTAGAGTTGTACAACTCTCACCTTAATTCAGCTACAGAATATTTTCCTCATTCCAGAAAGTCTCCTTATGACTATACTTAAATCATGCCTCTGCCCACAGTTCTAGACAAGCAATCTCTTGTCTGTCTTGATAGATTTTTCTTTTCTGGGAATTTCATGTAATTAGAAACATACAATATGTCTTTTATATCTGGGTTAGCATAATGGCTTTGAGGTCCATTCACAAAATAATATACATGAAGTTACCACATTTTGGTTTTTTGTTCATCGGTTGACAACATTTAGATTGTTTGCAATTTGGGGTTAATATGAATCATTTTGCTATGAATATTTGCATATCAGTTTTTGGGTAACTTCCTGTGGTCATTTTTACTGAGTAGATTCCTAGTGTGGGAATTGCTGGGTCATACCAAGTTTATGTTTAACTTTTAAGAAACTCCCAAACTGTTTTAAAAGTGGATGTGCCTTTCCATATTCCTACCAGCAAGGGAAGAGTATTTCAGTTTCTGGATAATACTTGCTAACATTTGAGTATATATCAGAATTGTTATTTATAAGTCATGTCGTATTAGATTCCATTTTGTAGTTTTAATTTAAGCTATTCCATATGACTAATAATATTAAGCATATTTTTCATGTGGATTATTATTTGTATAGTAAAATATTGAAAAATATATATATATAATAATACTAATACCAGAATCAGAATAAGAGTCATTATTAAGCATCTTTTCAATTGTGCTTATTAATTATTACTGTAATATATTTTGGTAAAAAAATATCGCCAGATCTTTTGTCAATTATTAAAATTGAGAAATTGGGATTGTTCTATTGATTTGTATTGCTGGATACGAAGGGGCATTTGTATCCAGATTTGTGAATGTCCTGCAATGCTAAATAAATGCAGCAGCAAAAAATATGGTGGTTTGCAAATGTCTTCTCCCGTTCTGTAACTTGCATTTCGTTTTATTTTCTTAATGGTGTCTTTCAGAGCAAAATTTTAATCATAAAGAAGGTGCAATTCTGCTGGTATTATAGCTAAGAAATTATTGCTGAACCTAAAGTAACAATTATTTCCTCTGTTTTCAACATTTCTTTCAAAAAGGAATGTGTTCATATGTATTTTAAATAATATTTACATAATTACTTGCTTAGTTTTCTGAAACTACCCAATGGCATACTAATTGCCACCACTGATTATCACAAAAACCTATAAAATTTTGAACAATTTTCTTTTAAAATAAGACAAATATGTAAGCACTTCCTGTAAGCATTTGCCATAAGATAACCAGCAAATCTTTGTGTGAGAGAAAACAAATTATAATCAGTATTCATCTCATTTAAAAGATTTGTTAATATTCTCCTATATGCTTAATTGTGTTAAAGTTAGAATGTCTTCATAGACAATGGAATAACTGAATCACTCCTTTTCAGTTGATTGTAGCAGGCGTTGAAATCAAAAGTACCCGTAGGTGCTAACTAAGCTTCTTCCCTTGATTACTTTTGATTCCAGTCAAAGAAGGTGGTCTATCAATGGAGAAAATTAAATTTTCACTATAAAATATTTTTATTCAAATTAAGGAAGAAATTTAGAGTTGGATAAATGTTTTCTCTATAAATCTTTCCTTTTGTAGCTCTGAGAGCTAAAAATAACTTGTTTGTGATTGATACCTTGAATAATAGGCTGACAGAGAAGGACTTAGCCTCGTGTTTAGCAGGATTATTTGTGAGCTGAAATTTCTTCTGTTAAAACTGACTACAATCAGTGCTTAAGATAGATATCCAGAGTAAATAGAATGACGAGATGGTGAATCAGGGCTTCTAAATACTGGTTTACCATACTATACAACTTCATCAACAAAGTTTGGAATCCAGTCTCTGATTATACCATTAGAGGGACTGATGTACACTCAACTAAGAATAATGAAGTGGCAGATAAAGTCAGTGGTCTCATTGGTCTGCCTTATTACACAACAACAAAGGGATGATGAATCCCACTGCCTAATAATTTCCATAGGAGGGCCGGGTACTTCTGCAGCCATAGATTTCATAAGTTACATAGTCCAAAGACTAGGGTCCTTCTTCCAAAGTCTGACATCCAATTTGGATAGATCGCATTTCATTACCTCAGAATGAATGAACAGCAGAACTCTGCATCTGAGACTTCTCTGGTTTGTTTATTTATTTATGTATTTTCTGAATAAATAAGTACTACCCAGTATGTGTCATTTGATCTGATATGCTTGAAAGGCCTATGAACACAAACAATTTGTTCTTATTCTATTTCATTGTTGAATCAGAATCTAGTAAATAGAATAAGCAAAGAGATTTTATAAATGCCTGCACCTCCATTATATTGCCACATTGCATGTTTTTTCTAATACTATTTATTCTTACCTTCAGTAATGTTTTATACAAGCTTCCTGACATTACTGGCTGAGAAAGGAAGCCTGACTTACTCTTTTCAGTGTATATTTTCAGTCATTTTTATTGCAGCAGAAAGAATATGCATTTATCTGATTGTGTCTTTCACTATTAAGTAATAAGCTTCAAAAAAGGTTTCTAAACACTTATCATTAAATGCATTGAAACTTCATAAAATACTGGACTGAGTAGTACATGACTTTCAGCATGGAAGAAAAAAATGTGGAAGTTTGTATTATTCTGGATTCTATTTACTTATTCATAGTATAAGTAAAATAAAACTTCAGGGTACAACACGCACAATGTACATTTTTAATGATAGAGGATGTAGCTCCTCCTTATTTCATACAAATTTAATAAAATCTTGCAATGTTTACAATATGTGTATATATGTGTGCATTTGTATGTGTATATATATGCATATATATGCATGTGTATACATGTATATATGTGTATATACATATGCATGTGTATATATCTGTATATGTGTGCATATATGCATGTATAGATATGTATATATGTGTGTGTATAAATATATGCACGCATATATATTTTAAGCATTGCAATATATTATATATACATATATACATATATATGTGTGTGTATATATATGTAGCTCATGCTTTTTGGTCTGGGCTATACTGAATGCCAGTCTCAATAAGAATGAATCTGGAAGAGAATCAATATCCTCATATAAGGAAAATACCCTAAGTGAATTCATTGTCATGTTTTTATGCAAGAGAAGCAAAATTCCTTCAGAACAGGGAGGAGTTACTTCTGATGAAAAAGTAGATTCAAGGAAATTTATAGAGCTCAATGATTTTAACCTCATTTGTGTCTGCACAAATATCTCTATCTGAAGTCTCAAGGCCTCATTCATTTCCAACTAGTGCTCTTAACTTACTACAAAACACCTGGTAGGATGGTACATTGAACTGGTGTTGCAATCTGCACATTTAAAAATCAGGTTTTGATCTGATCTTTGTCTATTTGTACCCAAACACGTGATGAGAAAGTCTCAAGAATAAATATGAATGGCCCAAACAATTTCTCTTTACAACTTGAGTGCAATTTGACACAACAGGCTCAGTGCCATCATGCTCATCACCAAAGAACACTCTTAATTGAGATTCCTGACACCTTACATAGTACTTTTGGGTTTGAAGGAAGTTTATGTTGTTTTAACTACAATTGTAATAATTACTGGAATTACCTGAGCTTTTAAAATTAAAACGTAAGCCCCAATATTATCCCATCTAACCCTCCTCATTATTCAGTGAGGTAGATATTGTTATTCCATTTTATAGGTGGGGAATTTGGCTGTAGAGGGCAATATTACTGTCCAAGATCACACAACTCACAGGCAGGCCCTTGGTTCCAAGACTTTGCTTTCTCATATTATTTCATAGTTTCTTAATTGTTTTAAAACTAGGATGAAATCATGCTTGCAGGTTGAGAAAAGTAGATTTATGTGTGTCCCTGGGAGTACTGCCTCATGACTAGGTTGATTATTCCAAATAAATAGCTGTGGAGAAGGTTCGTGTATATTCTTTTGAATATGCAGTGATTAATATAGAAATTATGCATTTTGTTGCTGCAGCATTATGTACAGTGTCGGGTCCCAAAACAGATTATGCAAGATATCAATGACTCAGCTTTTCTCCTGAGTTGCATACTTTTTATTTTTATAGGTCAAGCACTTTATGCATATGCATTTTTTTACTTTATATATCTAATTTTTGTGTCTTAAATAGCATTTCATTTTGTGAACTGAGCATTCCAGAATTGATATGCTTTAGGATTGTGAGATAATCACTATTTGATTGTAAATATTCTTTCAGTGAATGTATTTAATTTCTTTTGTTAAAAAACCATATGTCAACATTTTGATATTTTCATGTACAATTTGCATATTTGTCAATTAACAAAGCATTAAACCTCACTTTTTTTTTCCAATAAATTTTCCTACAATCTTTTCAGATTCAGAGAAAACCTTTGGGTGCAGCATTAGTCATTAGTTTTGAGTATGACAATTAGTTTACTTAATTTTGTTGACATATTTGCCTTTTAGAAAACCGTTTATTCAATTAGTTTTGTGGACATCACTTCAAAAGTAAACAACACTCAAAAAGATTGATGAATACGTATTTTCAGAACACACATAGATATCTGTAAAATCTGATTTGGGACATTTCTTTCCTAGTAGAATACAGACTAAGTTATTCTAGTGATTATTTTCCCTTTATGTATGTGTTCCTCCTCACAAATTCTCCCCTAGGTTCAGGAAAAGTGATGCCACTCAAACACTCAAAAAAGGTAGTGAGGAACAAAGGAAGATAAAGGGAACAAAGGAAGATAAAGTGAACTCTGATATATTTTCTCTACTCGGAGTTCTTTGGTCCGAGATAGTTTTGTAAAAAAAAAAAAATCATTCTGATCACCCAAATTGGCCCTCTGGTAATGAAGACCCTGAAGCTATAAAGAACCAAAAGAAAAGAATTGATTTGCTTCTAGTGCATCTCCAGAAAATCTCAAGTCTAGGTATCTAGAGATGCCTAAAGCAATTGAAAACAACATTTTTACCTGTGTTAAGTAGAATTTATAGGAGGTTATTGCTTTAGAACGAGCTCTTGCACTAAGCTCAACAGAGCAAACCAAAATGGAGTTACTCATGCTGAAGTTTCATATCACCAAGCCAAAACTGTTTTTTATCTGACTTTCCAAGAAATTAGGAGAGCTAAAAAGATAACAGTCAAATCCCCAAACAGGCCAGCTTTAGCTGACATGATAAGGAAATCCCCAGACTTTAACATTTACAGAGAAAGTAATTTTAAAACACCCAATCCACTTTTGTTCTATTTCTGCTTTCTGTGGCACCTTTCTGCCTATAAAGCCAAACTCCTCTACTCAGTTCACTGGAACACTCATTTTATTTTATAAGAATAAAGTGTTGTATGATTCTAGAATCACAAATAAAAGCCAACTGAAATATTTAAGCTAAATTTGTTGTAATTTTGTCTCTGAAACCTGGATGCTCTAAATCTGTCCTAAATCTGCTCATTGTACCCCTTTGTTCAAGATCAACTACTTGCTTTATCAAATGAATTAATTCTATGTTTCTGTATTCAAAATTTCATTTTTTTCACTTAATGAGTTTCAATAAAGCATAAATAATTTTTACATTTAGGACAAAGAAGGTGAAAGTTCTTACTTATTCCCGCTGGAAAATTTATAGTGGGAATGCAGATATGCTTGATCGCAAAAGTTTGTCTTGGGGGTATAACATTTCATGTGATATCACTGGTTACATAAATTTATACTCAAAAGTTGTTCTGCTCAGGAAAGTGTCACTTATAAAAGAAGCAGTTGCTGTTTGAGATAAAGTAAATGCTGCTATTTGTGTGTTGATTCTCTTCTGGCAGGTTATTACTAGGCCTCTGTACTGCGTCCTTAGAGCTGTCCTTGCTTTTAACCTCTTCTCTGGGAACTTCATTGGCAGTTTTATTTCTTTACTACAAAGTCCAATTTCCAATAGCTATGCTTACATTAAATTTAGCATTGCAGGAAAAGAACCCTTGCATCAAATTTCTCTCCCACACACAGTTATCACATTGTTACTCACATTTTTGAGGTCATTGTACTTATTTGGATTCCTGATTAACTTTAGGAAATTGGAAATGGGAAATATCCTGTCTCAGCCTGCAGTTAACTCTTCTCTCCCAGGGCTGCATGTTTCTATTCATGTCCTTATTTCATTATTCATTTTGAATGATAATAAACCAAACTTAATTTTAATCACCAATACTACTTAGATTAGATACTGTTTCACTTCAATTAATTACCTCAACTGTAGATACTAAGATGTTCCCTAAGGAAAAAATAGAACACTGTATCTTTGTAGGATAGACGAAAATAATAGTTCTACATTGTTTCATATTTTTATGTGAAATATCATAACACTGCCATGCATTAATAGTTAACTTTCAAGTTTTTCTCATCTATTAAGATGCTATCATAGGCTGAGTGCAGTAGCTCATGCCTGTAATTCCAGCACTTTGGAAGGCCGAGGCTGGCGGATCACTTGAGGCCAGTAGTTCGTGACCAGCCTGGGCCAACATGGTGAAACCCCATCTCTACTAAAAATACAAAGATTAGCTGGGTGTGGTGGTACGCACCTGTAATCCCAGCTAATTAGGAGGCTGAGGCAGGAGAATCGCTTGAACCCAGGAGGAAGAGGTTGCAGTGAGCTGAGACTGGGCCCGTGTACTCCAGCCTGCATGACAGAATGAGACTTTGTCTCAAAAAAAGAAAAAAAAAAATTCAAAAAATAAACAAGTAAAAAGCAAGTTTTCATTAAAAGCACATAAGATGGAAGGAAATGTAGTTTATTGCTGCAATTGTCTGGTGTTAGATTTTGACTCATGGAAGCACAATCAGCACAGATTAGAGAAAGACCTGGAGGAAAGACAGTGGCCGAAGAAACTAGGATGTATCCTAGTTCCCTCAACTGCCCTGTGATCCTGGGTTCATCAAAATACTGTCATGATAACAGCCACTCTATGCTATAAAGGAGAGGGTTTACCAGCGGCTTACTGCAGGCTTAAAAATTGCTGAAAACAACTTTATCTGACAACATATCAGAAATAAATATGCTCTTTCGCTGATTAGGTATGAAACGTAATCAGGAGCAATCATTCCATAACAGGCTCTAGAACCTGCAGGGGTTGACTTCAGTGAGTTCCCTGCTGCCCTGAGTATAATCCTTGAATGCAGCAAATACAAAAGATTTGGAAATTATGCAGGAACTAGAAAAGTAATTCCCAAAGTATATTCTGCAAAGTCCCCATTCTGGCACTTTTAATAAATTTGGAGAAAGGTTACATGTCTACATCAGTTTGAGGGAATTTTGCTTAAATTGTTACTTGAGTATCTGTAAAGACAGTTTTTCTATATGGTAGTATCTTTTTTAAAAAAAGTTTTGGCCTGGCGGGGTGGCTTATGCCTGTAATCCCAGCACTTTCGGAGGCTGAGGCGGACGGATCCCGAGGTCAGGATATTGAAATACGGTGAAACCCCGTCTCTACTAAAAACAAAAAATTAGCTGGGCGTGGTGGCAGGTGCCTGTAGTCCCAGCTATTGGGGAGGCTGAGCAGGAGAATCGCTTCAATCTGGGAGATGGAGGTTGCAGTGAGCCGAGGTCGCGCCACTGCATTCCAGCCTGGGTGACAGTAAGACTGTTTCAAGAAGAAGAAAAAAAAAAGTTTCAGCGTCCTAATATGTATAGATTGTTTAAAACGCATTTGAGCTTTGGCTACATCTCTCCTACATTACTGTTATTTATATGAAGAATTTATTAATTTTAATTATCTGGGAAACACTCATTTAGAGAGACATTTTCTTAAATCAACATTACCCATTGTAACCACTCAGGGGCAACAACCTCGTATTGCCAATACCAAATATGATCCTGGCTGCTTCTACCCCACCCAAATCTACTCCCGTTCTTGCAGAGTAAGAGAATAATAGACTCCCTTCATCAGGCTCCTCTAGAGCTGCGTTTAATGACCTAATTGCATTGCAGCCAATGGAATATGAGTGGAAATGGTAAGCACCCTTCCAATTACGAGTCATAAGGCATTGAATGTACACTTCTCCATACACTTCTGTCTTCCAGCAATCTGGAAGATAATCATGTCTATGACCCACTTTGGCTTTGTAGACAAAAACAAAGCCCTCAGGAGTGACAAAGAAACATGATGTAAGGAGCTTACATCACTGAATTTCCAGACCAGCTTGAACCACTCTCCTTGGAACATTTATTGAACATTTAGTATGTGTAAGTAAAACTATCATATTGCACAATTGCACAACTGTATTCTGTGTGATTTTTAGGAATTAGACTAGTCTTCAGAATAATACTTTATCTCCTTTTTACAGATAAAGTAACTTAGCACAGAGAGGTTAAGTAACTCCTCTGTGCTAAGAGAGGTTAAGTAAGCTAAGAAATGTGCTGCAGTCAGGAAGTGGCCAAGGTGGGATTCAAACCTCCTCAGTCTGGCTCTAAATCTAAACACTTTATACTCTACTGCCAATCACTTGGAATAGTCAAACAAAATTATACTTACCTCATGATTTATAGAGCATTTATATATCGACTCATTTCATAGAATTATACACATGTATTTCAAGCCATATAATTAAAAATATTTAAATTTGTCAATACATTTGCAAACTTACATTGATCACTGAATTTCATTCAGCATTTTAATAGCATGCGTATGAAATTTCTAGATCGTTCAGTTGTGAGATGGGTAGCTAATATATTCACACAAGTACGAATGCAGAGGAAACCAATGATGAATAATTTTTGACTATGAACAAAAATTAAAATATTAATATATCTCATGAGGTTAAAATAGTGCCTAAATAATATAACTAATCAAATCATAACTAACATGGGTGTATTACACTTGGGCCTAAAAAGAAAACCTGTCCAACATAGAATTAAAGGCAGAAAATGCCATTAGGTAGCAGTTTAGGTGAAAACAAATGACAGAGTGACTACAAGTCTGAGGCAGTGAATGGCTACTTAAAATCAAATAAATTTTAGTCTGAATATAATGAGGACAGCATCTAAAATAAGGGAGATATTAGTCACAGTATAATAGTTAACTCTCACAAGTGGTCTGAATTAAGATTTCAAGAGCAAATTTTAAAAAATAATATATATTAATTGTATTCATTTGTATTATTATGATAATTTTAAAAATCCTTGAGAATGATAAGAAATACTAATTGGAAGCAATGTCAGTAGGCATGGATCAGAACTGTCCTAGGCAAACCAGCAGATGTATGCATTCTCTATTCTTTGGCCATTTGGAAATTTCTCTTCATAAATTGTTATCTTTTGTTTATTTGCATGAATTTTGACAAGTGTTCCTAGTTTGTTATATGTATGGTATTTATTTGCACAATCTGTGGCTTTTCATTTATTTAATTATTTATTTATTATGTTTTGATAGGGTCTCACCCTGTCACTGAGGCTAGAGTGCAATGACATGATCATATCTCACTGCAGCCAATCTTGACCTCCTGGGCTCAAGGGATCCTCCTGCCTCATCCTCCTGAGTAGTTGAAACTAAAGGCATGTGCCACCTTGCCTGGCTAACTTTTTAATATTTTGTAGAGATGGGTTCTATGTCACCCAGGCTGTTC
Source organism: Rhinopithecus bieti (assembly GCF_001698545.2). Lineage (NCBI taxonomy): Eukaryota > Metazoa > Chordata > Mammalia > Primates > Cercopithecidae > Rhinopithecus > Rhinopithecus bieti. The sequence continues at coordinate 1,437,554 of NW_016813672.1, forward strand.
TCGAACTCCTGGCCTCAAGGGATCATACCATCTCAGCCTCCAAAGCACTGGGATTACAGGTGTGAGCCACTGCACCTAGCTCATAGTTTTTGAATCAATATAATCAATATATTTGAATCAAGATATAATCAATACAATTGTCTTTGAAGAATGTAAGTTCTTAATTTAATGTTGCCCAATTTATCAATTTTTGTTTATGGTAGTGGTTTCTACATTCTGCTTAAGAAATATGTGTCTAGCTTGAAAAAATAAATATGTTTTTCCATGTTATCTCCAATAGACATGATTAAACTATCTATTACATTTAGGTCTGGAATTCACCTACAACTGACTTTTCTGATTTGTGTGAAGTATTGGTAAAGATTTATTTTTTCTTTCAATATTGAGAGAAAATTGACCCATTACTGTTTATTGAAAAGACTGACCTTTAACCTCCGCTCTAGAGTGACATCTTTATCATATATGTAGTATCTCTATGTATGCATTGCTATATGTGTTTGTTTCTGGAAAATATTCTGTTCCAATGTTTCATTTGCCTAGCCTTGAACATTAATGCTATTTTAATTGTGGTTTTATGATGAGTGTTGATATTCAGTGTTGTACATCCTGAAATTTTTCTTCTTTAAGTATTTTTAAGCTATTCTTTGACTAAGCTATAAGGCATGCACCTTTATAATTTTAAGATTAGCTTGTCAATTTTCACACATAACATAAGCACACACACAAATGTCTACTAGGATTCTGATTATGACTGCACTGAACTTAGATCCATTTGGGAGACTGTTTTAATAATACTATTTGTTCCAATCAATAAACATGGCAGACTGGAGGTAGTTCACTGATTTTTTTAAAAAATATATTTGTAGCCGGCCGGGCGCGGTGGCTCAAGCCTGTAATCCCAGCACTTTGGGAGGCCGAGACGGGCGGATCACGAGGTCAGGAGATCGAGACCATCCTGGCTAACACGGTGAAACCCCGTCTCTACTAAAAAAAAATACAAAAAGCTAGCCGG
>NW_016813672.1:1439155-1450613 GCF_001698545.2 Rhinopithecus bieti
TATATATATATATATTTGTATTTTATTGTTTACCTTTTGTTTTATTTTTTCTTGGATATTTGTTATTTCTAGTGCCACTGTTGTTATCATTTAAATATACATATTTTTAAAATATACATTATAGCTAGCTGCTATATGGAAATAAAATTGACTTTTTAAATATTGCCCTTGTATGCAATAAATTTGCTCAATGTGCTATTCATTTTAGTTTATTTGTAGATTATGTTTAATTTTCTATGTTTATAATAAAATTATAAATACTGATAACTTTATTGCTCCTTTTCTTAAGCTCACGTTTCTGCATTTTTCCCCTAAGTACATTGGCCAGGACCTCCAGTTCAATATTGAGTATAAACAGTGATATTTCTTGACCTGTGATTGAAATCTTTCATATTTTATTATTAAAAGTATAATAACTACTGCAGTTTTTGCTGTATGTTCATTTTGAGAATGAAAATTTTACTTCTATTTCTACTTTGCCAAAATCATAAATGGGTATTGTATTTTATTAAATGCTTTTCTGCATATATTGAAATAATCATATCTTTCTACTTCATTCAATGAATGTGGTGATTTGCATTGATGCGTTTTTCTAATGGATTGTATTTCTAGAATATACATTTTTTGGATATGAAATATTATTCATTTTATATTTTGCTGAATATGGATTGCTATTCCTTTGTTCAGGATGATTACATCTGTTTTTGTGAGATTGCCTGGTAATTTTCCTTCCTCGTACTATTCTTGCCAGATTTTGATCAAGTATGCAGTGCTCATAAATGATATGGGGGTTACTTTATCTTTTTATTCCCCAGAGTTTGGATAATATTCTTCCTGTAAATGTTTAAAAGAATGAATGATTAATGCCATCTGGATCTAAAGTTTTATTTATGAGAAAGTTTAGATTGCAGATTTCCATCTTTAATAAAATTAAGACTTCAGTTTTTTTAGCGCTTCCTGTTAATGTCGGTAAACTGTATTATCTACCAAATTTTCTGATTTCATTTACATTTTCAAATTTTCAGGATGATGTTTTAAATAGTATCCTCTTGTAAACATTTAAAATTCTGACTGTGCGTGGTGGCTCACACTTGTAATCTCAGCACTTGGGGATGCTGAAGTGGGAATATTGCTTCCGGTGAGGAGTTCGAGACTTGCCTGGGCAACAAAGCGTGACCCTATCTCTACAAAACATAAAAAAAATTAGCTGGGCATGCTGGTGAATGCCTGCAGTCCCAGCTATTTGGTAGGGTGAGGCAGAAAGATCACCTGAACCCAAGATTTTGAGGCTGCAGTGAGATATGGTCACATGGCTGTACTCCAGTCTGGGTGACAGAGCAAGACTCAAATCTCTAAAAGAAAAAAAAAAATCTGTGAGATCTATACTGATGTTCCCTTTGCATTTTTGATATTGACAATATATTCTTTCTTGTTTTTTAACATATTAATATTGTTAGAAGCTTACCATTTTAATCAACCCTTTCAAAGAATCAAATTGTGGCTTTTTTGATTATCACTTTTATATTTGATTTATGTGTCATTTGTGACTTTGCATAAAATTTGATGCTTTTTCCCTAACTTCTTAAGGTAAATATTTATACCACTGATTTTTAGGTGTTTTTTTTTTAGCATATAGTTTGAGATTAAAAAATATTTATCTGTGAAGGGTTTTAACTGTATTCTACAAGTTTTAATGATGCATTTTCACATCAATGAATAGAAAACACTTTCTATATTTCATTGTGGTTTTGATTTGAGTCATAAGCTATTTAGAAGTTATTGCTAATCTTTTAAACTAGTTTAAAATTTTTCTCTTTGTTATTAATTTTTAACATAAATGTTTTGTGATTAGAAAACATATACCTTCATTACTTCTTTTATTAAAACATTTGAAGGACAGCGTGCTTTTTTTTTTTTTTTTTTGAGATGGAATCTTGCTCTTGTTACCCAGGCTGGAGTGCAATGGCGCTATCTCGGCTCACTGCAACCTCCGCCTCCTGGACTCAAGTGATTCTGCTGCCTCAGCCTCCTGAGTAGCTGGGATTACAGGTGCCTGCTACCATGCCTGGCTAATTTTTGTACTTTTAGTAGAGATGGAGTTTCACCATGTTGGCCAGGCTGGTCTTGAACTACTGACCTCAGGTGATCTGCCCGCCTCGGCCTCCCAAAGTGCTGGGATTACAGGTGTGAGCCACCGTGCCCAGCCGGCAGCACACGTTTTTTATAAATCTTCCATGTACACTTGACAAAACCTGTTTTCTGGAGTTGATATGTGTGTATTTTACACATGTCAGTTATATTACATTGCTCAATCATGTTATTCAAATCTTCCAGATTTTTCCTGATTTTTTAATTTACTTGTGATATGAACTTCATGTTAAAATCTCTAATGGTGGTTGTAACTTAGCTACATCTCCTTTCAGTACTTCAGTTTTTGCTTCATATATTTTGAGGCTAACAATATCGTGCACAATCAGAAATGCTATATCCTTCTTTACACTGAAACTTTAATACACTGTTCTTCTTTAGTCAAGTCATGCTTCTTGCCTTAAATTATGTTTATATTGATATTAGTATACCTGCTGTGACTTTCTTCAAATTTGTTTGCAAGTTATATTTTTTTCTGCTTTTAAATTTCAATGTTTTTCTATTCTTATATTAAAAGTTATTTCTCATCTTCATTTTTCAGTTTGACCATATTTGAGTATTAAGTGGGTTATTTAGTCAATTCATAGTTAATATAATTATTAATATATTTCGATTTAAATATCCCTTCTTATTATTGGTGTTAAATTTGTTCTACTCATTGACATTCCTTTTTTGGTTTGACCAGTTTTATTGAAAGATAATGTTGCTATAAGGTTCACCTATTTAGCATGTATAATTAAGTAGGATAGATTCAGAGTTGTGTAATTATCAGCACAATCTAACTGTAGAACATTCTTTACTACCCGAAAAGAAGCCTGTACCCATTAGCAGTCATCTTACCTCTCCACTTACCCAAACCTAGGCAACCACTAATCTATTTTTTGTCTTTATTGCCTATTAGATTATCTTTAAATGGAATCAAACAATATGTGGTCTTTTGTGAATACTTTCTTTCCAGTAGTATGTCTTTCAAGTTTCATCCATGTTGTAGCGTGTATTAGGACTTCATTTAATTCTATACCTGAAAAATATTCCATTGCATAGCTGTATGACATTTTATTTATCTATTCATCAGTTAAGGGATATTTGGGTCCTTTCTACTTTTAGCTACTGTGAACAATGATGCTGTAAACACTCATGTATAAATTTTGTATGAATGTATGTTTTTATTTCTTTTGGGTATTTATCCAGGAGTGGAATTGCCCAAACATATGATAACTCTATATTTAGTATGGTGAAGAACTACTAAACTGTTTTACAAGTGTCTGCACTATTTTAACTTCGCACCAGCAATATACATATAAACATTTCAATTTCCCCACATTTGCACCAATGATTGTCATTGTTGTTTCAATAATAGTCATCCTAGTGTGTATAAAATAATTTAAAGCCATGTTGATTTGCATTTCCTAATGACTAACAATCTGTACAGTATTTCTTGTGTTTATTGGTCATTTATATTTGAAGAAATATATATTCCAAGCTGTGTCCATTAAAAAATTGAATTTGTATTATTAAGACAGTTTTTATATATCTAGATAAAAGCCACTTATAAGATATATATTTGCAAATATTTTCTCCATTCTGTGGGTTGTCTTTTGAATTTTTGTTGCTATTATTAGCAGCAAATAAAAAAAAATTTATTTTTTTGAGACAGAGTTTTGCTCTGTCGCCCAGGCTGGAGTGCAGTGGCGTGATCTCGGCTCACTGCAAGCTCTGCCTCTTGGGTTCATGCCATTCTCCTGCCTCAGTCTCCATAGCAGCTGGAACTACAGGTGCCCACCACCATGCCCGGCTAATTTTTGTATTTTTAGTAGAGACGGGGTTTCACCATGTTAGCCAGGATGGTCTCGATCTCCTGACCTTGTGATCCTCCCGCCTCAGCCTCCCAAAGTGCTGGTATTACAGGTGTGAGCCACCACACCTGGCCGCAAAATGTTTTAATTTTGATAAACTTACATTTATCTATTTTTTCCTGAGTTTTTAAAATATAACTAGGAAACAATTAATTAACATAGGTCATGAAGATGAAATCCTGTGTTCTTTTGTAATTTTAATGACTACATTTAGATGTATTATCCATTTTGAGTTGATTCTTGTATATGGTTGGAGGTTGAAGTCCAGCTTTATTCTTTTCATGTAGACATACAATTACCTTAATTCTTCATATATAGATTCTTTTCATTCTTTGACTGTATTCATAACAACAGATTTAAGGTATTTGTCTAATATGTATAGGAGCTGAGTTCCCTCAGGAACAGTTTTTATTGACTCTTTTGTTTGCCTGTTAGGGACTATACTTTCCTCTTTATAATTTTGCTAAAACCTGGAAATTTTAGATAAGTTACTGTGGCAACTCTTGAAATTAGAAATGAGATTGTCTCCTCATTTTGTTTTCTGTTTGTTTAGTGAATTTTCTGGGCTAATTCTGTAATATTAGAATTAATTATGTTGGGTTAGCTTAGTGGTCAACTAATGACTGGTCAGAGATTTCTTGAATGTCTTGAACCAGTGAGTCTTCCTTCTGTCCTTTGTCAGTCTGCTTGAAATTGTTTGAGAACACAGAGTATTAACATTCAGACAGTTTAAAACTCTGCCTTGGCCTTTTCTCTCACTTGCATGGGGTTTCCAGGTCAGACAATGGGGAGAGGCTGGAGTGCATTTTGGATTTTTCGGTGCCTGCACAAAGCCCTGCACATGTGCATAATCTTCTAAGTCCCTAGAAATATGTCAGAACTTTGCAGAGCCCCCATGGTTACCATATTCCTCAAATCTTCCTTTTAGGGACTGTCTTGTTGCTCTGACTGGTATTATATTCTCAGTAAGCTGCAATATTATATAATTGCTGCTGATTTTTTTCAATACATGCTTGGTGATAGGGCATTTTTTTTGGTGGAACAAACTCTGAGTCAGGCCAGATAAAAACAACACCCTGTGAATGGGCCTTTCTCAGGGACCAGAAATCGATATGAAATACTGACAATGCTCTGGGATGGGACTTTTTAAAGACCTCCTCATGCAGACTATTCCTTCCTTTAGCTGCAAGGCTGCAGTTGTTCACAACTACTGCAATTGTTAGACTACTGTCCTTCCAAGTTACCACAGGCCTGGGAGAGGACGATAGGAGTACATCAAATTAATAATACTACCAAGGCCAGGCACGGTGGCTCATTTCTGTAATCCCAGCATTTTGAGAGGCTGAGGTGAAAGGGTCACTTGAACCCAAGAGCTTGAGACCAGCCTGGGCAACATAGTGAGACCCCATCCCAACAAGAGCAACAACAAAAAGAGCTAGGCATGGTGGTATGTGCCTGTGGTCCAGATACTTGGGAGGCTGAGTTGGTGGGATTTCTTGAGCCTGGGAGGTTGAGGTTGCAGTGAACCATGATCACACCACTACACTACAACCAGGGTGACAGATGGAGATGCTGCCTCAAAAAGAAAAGTAAATGAAATAAAACACAACCAGTCCTGCTCTTTTCACTCAGGTTTAGCAGAGTTTTTTGTTTTGTTTAGTTTTGTTGTGTTTTTGAATAAACGATCTTCAGAGGGCAGCCAGCCTTTGGTTAATTTCTATAGCTCTGAAAATGTATTTCTAGCAATATTTGCCAAATGTTTTCCTTGCTTTTACAGAGGACGAGTTTAACAGAAGTCTTCGCTTCACCATTCCAGAAGTGTCCTTCACTCTAATTTCTTTTTTACTTTTTACTTATTATCATATTGTGACTAATTAAATATTTTGTTGCATGCCATTTCCACACTCATTTGCTAATTTTAAGTACGTTCTGGCTTTCATTTAGCAGCCCTTCTTGCAATTACAATATATTTTAGACAAATGTAATTTGGTAATTTTACTTTTTCTCAGACAATTCAGTAATGTTACAATATTTTAGTGCCATTTCACCTTATGCGTTTTGTGTCATTTTTATTTTGCACTTAAGTTTTCTATATAGAACATTGTCTTTACAGTCATTTATCATTTAAATTTAACCACATGCTACCATTTCTTTTGTATTATATTTGTGTTTGTGTTTCTATCCTTCCATTTGGGATTTTCTTCTGCCCACAGTATTACCTTGAGTATTTTTATAGTTTCGGTCTGTTGGTGGTAAAATTTCCCAGATTTTAAAATATGAATAAAGAAACCTTTACTTTTTAGTTCTATTTTGGGTACATTCACTGGGCAGACAAGTCTAGATTGATAAGGGTTTACATTGTTGTTGTTTTCAGTTTTTTAATGACATTCAATCATCTTCTGGATTCTATCATTTCATTGAGAAATTAGTTTCATTCTTATTGTTTCTCCTTTGAAGACCACATGTCTATTTCTTCTGGATGCTTTTCAGATTTTCTCTTTGCCTTTGGTTTTCAGAAGGTTGAAGAAGTGCACAGGTGTGATTTTCTTTGTATTTATTCTTCTTTGAATTTGTAGAATCTTAATAACACTTGAAAATGATGCTTCAATTTCATTCTCCTGCCCTTTGCTTGTGGGACTTCAATTAAATCTATGTCAGACTTTTTCTAAATCTCATATTTTTTGCACTCTTTTCTGTATTATCTATCTTCTTCCAACCTCCAGCCTTAAGTCTAGATATTTTCTGTTGTTTTATTTACCAATTTCGTTACTTCATCTTCTGTGCTCGTTGTTCTGTTAAAACTATCTACAGAAACATCAATTTCAGTTATTGAATTTTATAATTCTATAATTTTGAATTGAGTATATTTAGGTAGATTCTGTTTTTGAGTTTAAATTCTTCATTTTGTTATGCATTTCCTTGAATAAATTTATCAAATTTGTTAAATATCGGTTCCTAGATACAGAAATCTTTCATTTCCCTGTGATATTGTTTGGATATGAGTTCTCACCAAATCTCATGTCAAAATATAATTTCCGGTGTTAGAGTTGAGGCCTGGTGGGAGGTGTTTGGATTATGGGGGGTTATTTCTCATGAACGGCTTAGCCCATCCCCTTGGTGATGAGTGAGTTCGTTCTTGGGAAATCTAGTTGTTGTAAAGTGTGGCACCCCGGCCCGCTCCCATCTCTCTTGCCTCTGCTCTGCCATAGGAAATGCTTGGTCCCGCATAGCCTTTCTTCATGATTGTAAGCTTCCTGAGGCCCCCCGAGAAGCACATGCTGGTACTATGCTTCTGGTACACCCTGCAAACCCATGAGCCACTTAAACCTCTTTTCCTATAAATTACCCAGTCTCTGGCATTTCTTGACAGCAATGCAAGAATTGCTTAATACACTCCGCATGTTAATTTATTTTTTATAGCTTTTCTCTCAAATATTTTCAGTCATTTGGTCTTCTACTGGGATTGGTAATTTGTTTTTAATTAAATTCCAGCCATTTGGTATGAAAATATAGAGTTATTTTACTGTTATTTTAGTCCCTTTGATGTTATATTTATTTAAAGAGGATTTATATTTTTATTTTACTTTATTTTTTGAAAGTCAATTAAGGAAGGGCCAGATTATATTAATACATATTAATGTATTAATGATATGTATGCTATTCATGAGGCTATTCATTTCAGTTTTTGTGAGAGTTGGTCTTTTTAAATTTTGTGTTTTCTGCTGTTTATAGACCTTCTTGGGTTCCAGTGGAAAGATTGGGGTTTTCCTAAAACCTTGGCTAGTTTGAACTGCACCTTTTCTCCTCAGCCCCATGCAATTGCCTAATGCTCTGCACAACTTCTCGGTTTCTTAGAGACCCTCCTCCTTTATTTTCTCCTCAGGGTTGGGCTTCTTGGCTAAGACTCAGTAGTGACAATTTCCTTGATGAAGTTTTGGCTCACCTTTTTATGTCCCTTTCTCTTTGTGATACTTTTCGATATGTCCTTTGCCTTTGTGCATCACAACAATCTTCCAACAGCAATATAGAAAATATTTTATTCAGTTTTTCTAGTTGTCCTCTTTAGAAACAATCTGCCAATACAAGCTCATCTTCCACAGCCAAAGCAGAAGTCCTGGCACTATTTTTATTTTAGAAGTATTAACAATTCCATAACAAAGTCCTGTAGTAAGAACAATAAAATAGCGAAGTTTCTAAATGAATGCCATTTAAGAAACAGATAAATCCATTATTGATAGCTGGCCTAGGAGAGCAAAAATATAGATGTCTCATAAAGTTTTGAGATATTTAGGTGATTGTTTATTGCAAGAAGCAATTATTTTATTTAATGTATATTTATTAGATTTAACTTAAACTGATAGATGTAAATTTTACTTCCGTTTAAGAAAGTCTATGCTGATAATTTAAACACTTACAAATAGAACAAGCTGTTCTATATAAACTACAATGCTCTCTAGCACAGGGAATGGAGTTAAAGGGCCATGTTGAATCCATTTTTAAAATGTTATAAGAGGCTGTGAAATAAGAAGAAAGCTAAACTCTAAATAGGCCTCAAAGAATATTTAAGATTAATAAATAAATTGGATAGAGTAAATTTTCCATACAGGAAGACTGTCCTGTTTAAAAGATGTGATTAAAAATACAAAGTTTTTTGAGTGAAGAGGGCTAATGGGTAGCACTGTCTAGATGAAGAGTTTGTATTGGTCAGTCGCAAAGCTACTTTCTACTAGAAATAAACTTCTATCAAAGATCCCTTAATAAGGCCAGGTGTGGTGGCTCATGCCTGTAATCCCAGCACTTTGGGAGGCCAAGGCGGGAGGATTGCTTTAGTGCAGGAGTTTGACAACAGAGTAGGCAACATGAGGAAACCCCATTTATACAAAAAATATTCAGGTATGGTAGCTTTCCCTTGTAGTCCCAGCTACTCGGGAGGCTGAGTGGGAGCCTGGGCGACAGAGTAAGACCCTGTCTCAAAAACAAACAATCCCCAAAGGAAAGATTCTTTAATAATTTATTGTACTGTAGAAACCAAGGGAAAACTTTCCCCTTGGCACCCTGAAGATTCTCTGAAAATGAAATTACAAAAGGCATATTAATAAGAGAAGAGGCACATAAATTTATTTAATGTGTATACCTGAAAGCCTTCAGTATGAAGACCCAAACATAGAGGGAAAATTGCCCACTTTTATAATTGTATTCAACAATGTATGGACAGTTGTGTAGAAATATCACTGGACAAAAAGGGTATGATTTAATGTTAATAGACTAATAGATTGAGTCTGTTTAGATTCTGCTTAGCCTCTCTGAGCAGGCATTACTTTCTCTCAGATATGGGGAAGGAGCCTCTTTGGACTGAGGGTTTTATGACCTGCAGTCAAACAGGTAGGTCAGATAATTTTTTTTATGGCCAGTTTTTACGCAGAAAGGCAGGGGAAAATTAGAGTAATATTTTAGGTTTTATGCCTGCTTTGGGGAAAAGAGGTGCTGGTTTCTACGACTGTCTCTGGGGAAGAGATTCTAGTTTTGGGGCTATGTTTGGGGACAATGGGACTGAGAGATGGGAGGACAGGAGAAGATGAGAGAAAACTTTTACTTCTAAGGCTGATTTGGAGGACTTCATTTTGGGGTATTGTTTTTGAACCCCAATAGTATTTATGTTTGTGGATTTTTTCGTACTTTCCTACCAGACTGTAAGATCTTATAATAGAAAGGATAATATTTTTCCTCTCTCTATTCTTCTCTTCAGGTAGTAGAGATTCACAGAAAGTTTTGGGAAGGAAAAAAATATGTTAAAAATCAGTATTCTGAAAATATTATATTGAGGGTGACCAGAGAACAGAAATCCATGCAAACTGAAATCGACAAGTCTCACTAGGAAGCTTTCCGTAGCACAGGGGAAAAAAAGATGAAGGCATGAAAGAACATGGTGGAAGAACTGACATAACTCAGTAGACATACTGCAGAAAACTTTAAAAAGAGAGACATGATTCCCAGTCTATCAACCGGTGGAATATTGATTTTATTTGCAGAAACTGGCAAGGAGCATTCCTTCACCATGTGATATTTTGCGCCACAGTGTTCTCAATTTTTCACCTTCATATCATTTATTATAAGTCACAGTCATATTTTCACTGTAATCTAATATCCACCCCTTACAGGATAATTGCAGAGACATTTGCATCTCTCCTTGAAACGCCTGTGTTCCCATAGTGAAACTGCCTTTGCAAAAATTATAACAGTGAGAAAATTTTGACAGTGAAAGAGATCTGAGTAAACCAACTCCTTCTTGCCTTTAATTTCCAAACTGCCCATGTTCATTCCTGGGCATAGGCCAAGCTAACTCTCTGAGGAGTTTACTTTACAGTTTAACTTTGAAACAAACAAGATAACTGCCTTTCCTGAAACAAACTCTTTCCTGGCATGGGAACGAGACCACCTTTGTAAAACTAACAAATTAGCAACCAGATTAGAAATGTTGGTTTAGGAGTCACACAGCTAGATGCCTCAAGATTCCCAACCTCTTCAGTTGCTCCTGTGGGTAATATTACAACTGCAAAACCTAAAATTGGTGTTTGGGATATTTTTAAGACCCTGTATTCTGATAATCTGGCCCAACTAGTTCTGTGATTCCACCCAGGAACAGCAAGAAGCAAGACAGCAAGAAGACCCACTTCACCCTCTATGATTTCATCCCCGACCTGACCAGTCAGCACACTCCATTCCCTAGCCTGCTGTCCACCAACTAGTTATCTTTAAAAAACTCTAGCCTCTGGATTTTCAGGGAGGCTGATTTAAGTAAGAATAACTCTAGTCTCCTGTTTAGCCGGCTCTATATGGATTAGATACCCTCTGTATTGCAATTCCTTTGACTTGATTAATTGGCTCTATCTGAGCAGCAGAAAAGATGAACCTGTTTGGTGTTTACAATAGCATTGAAGTCATTGACACATCTTTGCATCATGATTACCTGATGGCATTTTGTTCAATACTATATTAAATGTTGGTATCTCCCCCAACTAGACTGTAAGTTTGTAAATGCTTAGAACTGATTCAGAGACCCCATCCCAACAAGAGCAACAAACTCTTGTTTGTCTGTTACTGGTGTATAGGAATACTTGTGATTTTTGCACATTGATTTTGTAACATGAGACTTTGCTGAAGTTGCTTATCAGCCTAAGGAGATTTTGGGCTGAGACAATGGGGCTTTCTAAATATACAATGATGTCATCTGCAAACAGGGACAATTTGACTTCCTCTTTTCCTAATTGAATACCCTTTATTTCTTTCTCCTGCTTGATTGCCCTGGCCAACACTTCCAACACTATGTTGAATAGGAGTGGTGAGAGAGGGCATCCCTGTCTTGTGCCAGTTTTCAAAGGGAATTTTTCCAGTTTTTGCCCATTCAGTATGATATTAGCTGTGGGTTTGTCATAAATAGCTCTTATTATTTTGAG
>NW_016813672.1:1451071-1474909 GCF_001698545.2 Rhinopithecus bieti
TTATTTCTGTCTTCATTTCGTTATGTACCCAGTAGTCATTCAGGAGCAGGTTGTTTGGTTTCCATGTAGTTGAGCAGTTTTGATTGAGTTTCTTAATCCTGAGTTTTAGTTTGATTGCACTGTGGTCTGTGAGACAGTTTGTTATAATTTCTGTTATTTTACATTTGCTGAGGAGTGCTTTACTTCCAACTGTGTAGTCAATTTTGGAATAAGTGTGATGTGGTGCTGAGAAGAATGTATATTCTGTTGATTTGGGGTGGAGAGTTCTATAGATGTCTATTAGGTCCACTTGGTGCAAAGCTGAGTTCAATTCCTGGATATCCTTGTTAACTTTCTGTCTCGTTGATCTGTCTAATGTTGACAGTGGGGTGTTAAAGTCTCCCATTATTATTGTGTGGAAGTCTAAGTCTCTTTTTAAGTCTCTCAGGACTTGCCTTATGAATCTGGGTGCTACTGTATTGGGTGCATATATATGTAGCACAGTTAGTTCTTCTTGTTGAATTGATCCCTTTACCATTATGTAATGGCCTTCTTTGTCTCTTTTGACCTTTGTTGGTTTAAAGACATTTTTATCAGAGACTAGGATTGCAACTCCTGCTTTTTTTGTTGTCCATTTGCTTGGCAGATCTTCTTCCATCCCTTTATTTTGAGCCTTGTGTGTGCCTGCATGTGAGATAGGTCTCCTGAATACAGCACACTGATGAGTCTTGACTCTTTATTCAATTTGCCAGGCTGTGTCTTTTAATTGGAGCATTTAGCCCATTTACATTTAAGGTTAATATTGTTATGTGTGAATTTGATCCTGTCATTATGATGTTAGCTGGTTATTTTGTGCATTAGTTGATGCGGTTTATTCTTAGTATAGATGGTCTTTACAATTTGGCATGTTTTTGCAGTGGCTGGTACTGGTTTTTCCTTTCCGTGTTTAGTGCTTCCTTCAGGAGCTCTTGTAAGGCAAGCCTGGTGGTGGCAAAATATCTCAGCATTTGTTTGTCTGTAAAGTATTTTGTTTCTCCATCACTTATGAAGCTTAGTTTGGCTGGATATGAAATTCTGGGTTGAAATTCTTTTCGTTAAGAATGTTGAATATTGGCCTCCACTCTCTTCTGGCTTGTAGAGTTTCTGTCAAGAGATCCGCTGTTAGTCTAATGGACTTCCCTTTGTGGATAACCCAACCTTTCTGTCTGGCTGCCCTTAGCATTTTTTCCTTCATTTCAACTTTGATGAATCTGACAATTACGTGTCTTGGAGTTGCTCTTCTCAAGGAGTATCTTTGTGACGTGCTCTGTATTTCCTGAATTTGAATGTTGGCCTGTTTTGCTAGTTTGGGGAAGTTCTCCTGGGTAATATCCTGAAGAGTGTTTTCCAACTTGGTTCCATTCTCCCCATCACTTTCGGGTACATCAATCAAATGTAGATTTGGTCTGTTCACCTAGTCCCATATTTCTTGGAGGCTTTCTTCGTTTCTTTTTACTCTTTTTTCTCTAAACTTCTCTTCTCACTTCGTCTCATTCATTTGATCTTCAATCACTGATACCCTTTCTTCCATTTGGTCAAATCGGCTACTGAAGCTTGTATATGTGTCACGTAGTTCTCATGCCATGGTTTTCAGCTCCATCAGGTCATTTAAGGATTTCTCTACTCTGTTTATTCTAGTTCGCCATTTGTCTACTCTTTTTTCAATGTTTTTAGCTTCTTTGTGATGGGTTCGAACATCCTCCTTTAGCTCAAAGAAGTTTGTTATTACCGATCGCTTGAAGCCTTCTTCTCTTGACTCGTCAAAGTCATTCTCCATCCAGCTTTTTTCTGTTGCTGGCGTGGAGCTCCGTTCCTTTGGTGGAGAAGAGGTGCTCTGATTTTTAGAATTTTCAGCTTTTCTGTTCTGTTTTTTTCCCCCATCTTTGTGGTTTTTATCTACCTTTGGTCTTTGGTGATGGTGATGTACAGATGGGGTTTTGGTGTGGATGTTCTTTCTGTTTATTAGTTTTCCTTCTAACAGTCAGGACCCTCAGCTGCAGGTCTGTTGGAGTTTGCTGGAGGTCCACTCCAGACCCTGTTTGCCTGGGTATCACCAGCAGAGGCACAGAACAGCAAATATTGCAGAACAGCAAATGTTGCTGCCTGATACTTCCTCTGGAAGCTTCGTCTCAGAGGGGTACCCGGCCTTTTGAGGTATCAGTCGCCCCCCTACTGGGAGGTGCCTCCCAGTTAGGCCACTTGGGGGTCAGGGACCCACTTGAGGAGGCAGTCTGTCCATTCTCAGATCTTGAACTCTGTGCTGGGAGAAGGACTACTCTCTTCAAAGCTGTCAGACAGGGACGTTTAAGTTTGCAGAAGTTTCTACTGCCTTTTGTTCAGCTATGCCCTGCCCCTAGAGGTGAGTCTACAGAGACAGATAGTCCTCCTTGAGCTGCAGTGGGCTCCACCCAGTTGGAGCTTCCTGGCCGCTTTGTTTACTTACTCAAGCCTCAGCAATGGCAGACACCCCTCCCCCTGCCTTGCTGCTTGCCTTGCAGTTCGATCTCAGACTGCTGTGCTAGCAGTGAGCAAGGCTCCCTGCGCATGGAACCCTCTGAGCCAGGTGCAGGATATAATCTCCTGGTGTATCATTTGCTAAGGTCGTTGGAAAAGCACAGTCTTAGGATGAGAGTGTCCCGATTTTCCAGGTGCCATCTGTCAAGGCTTCCCTTCGCTAGGAAAGGGAATTCCCCAACCCCTTGAGCTTCCCAGGTAAGTCTATGCCCTGCCCTGCTCCATGGGCTGCATCCACTTGTCTGGCAAGCCTCAGTGAGATGAACATGGTACCTCAGTCGGAAATGCAGAAATCACCCATCTCCTGCGTCGTTAACGCTGGAAACTGCAGACTGGATCTGTTCCTATTCGGCCATCTTGGCGCCCTAGAGATGGGGTTTCACCATGTTAGCCAGGATGGTCTCGATCTCCTGACCTCATGATCCACCCGCCTTGGCCTCCCAAAGTGCTGGGATTATAGGCGTGAGCCACTGCACCCAGCCAAATGAGGTTTATTTTTTATGTATATTAGGTATAATAAGATTTTATATGATAAAATTAAGAAACAATAAAAATCATCAAAATTCCCTTAAGAATAACACTTATTCCAAACGCCAGTTACACATACAATAAACTCAGAACCATGTTAGAGTATCACATGGAATTCTGGGGTATCCTTTAAAAGATTGAATTTTGCACCCATGAATCATGTCCTCTGCTGACAGTTGTAAGAATGTTGCTGAAAGTTTGAAACATTCAGGTTTATTATTGACTAAAGGGTTTTTCTAGTTTGTTTATCAATAGTATTGTAGGGATGTTTAAGTTTTTCTGCTGAAGGTTTGATAACTTGAGTTTATAACACAAACTGATAATAGAGAAATTAAAAGGAACATAAGCTAAACAAATTTATTAACATGCACATGTGTGCCTGGGAGTCATACAATATAAAACTCAAGAAAAGGGGCCAGATTGTTGAGACTTTCACACCAGCTTAAGGTTATAGTAAAGAATAAGGTTTGGAGCATGGCAAAATAGGTTATGGGGAGAAGACAGTGAGAAATAAAAATCAAAACCTAAGCCTCTCCAGCCAACTGAATGGACCCCTCACTTATTCAAGGGGACCCCAGAAAAACTTTCAAAACTGAATCCCTGGCCATGATGTGATGAGAGGTTAGACATGCCTCAATATGCCCCTTATTAACCTTTAACCAAATTTCTTTCTTAAGGAGTAAACAGAAGAAACCAGCTCTGGAAACAAGTAACAGATGACTCATTCCTTCATTACCTTGAGCCAATCATCTTGGGCCACAACTGAACTTCTCCTCTGCTTTGTTGTCCAGACATAGCAGCTGACCAACATTCCTTCCTGATTACAGACCATAAACCTGGGAGTGGTTCTGGCCAGTCTGTGGAGGATGCGCAGTAAGGGTTTTCATGTCCTTTGTTCCACCTTTTGATATTAGAGACTCCACCCTCGAATCATGCTAACACCACCATTTTTTGAACATGCAACCCATAAAGGGGCATGAAGCTCCATTGTGCATGCACATGTTTCTCCTTTAGTAAATATTCACGACTCCTATGGCTTATTAAATATATATCTTCGCCACCTACCCTGCTAAGCATAAATTTCTGTTTCCTTTAACACTTCCCTAAGTGCTTGCTTTAGACAGAGCCAAAGGCTACGTACGCCTCCTAGCTTGTCAGAGTGACCACCTTACAGACTTCAACGCTTTATGAAAAATAATGCTCTCCTTTCCAAATTTATGAATCTTGCAATTCTTCAACTGACAAAAGGTTACTAGGAGTAGAGAAGAGGAAGCAAGGCATGGAGCAAAGGTGCTCTTTTTATGCAGATGAAATTTCACAGGTAGCAACTTTCAGAAAGAAACCTTATCCTTTGGCAAACGTTTCTCTGTCAGAACTTTAAACATGTCAAATCCTCTTTTAGTCTTTCCTAAATTTGGACAAGAGGGGAGAGCCTCAGAGAAAGCCTGGCTGTTTATTTCATTCATGCATATTTTCTCTACAGACGCAACTCTCCTCCATATAAGGCAACTTTGCAGGGCTATTCTTGTCTGTAGGCTCTCTGAGTAGCCATCTGAAAATATGTCAGAAGTATATTTTAAGGTAAAATATTTTAAATTTCCTTTTTTTTTCCCTTGGGAAAATGATAGGAATTACACTGAAATGCAAATATATGTTTTGAAAATTAAGATAATCCATTTAAAATCGCACACAAGGGAAAAAAGCTTCAGATGTTACAGACATAATTACCTATGATCTATGTATTATCTGTCTGCCACCTATCTATAATTGTATCTATATATCAATACCATAACCATAGCCACCACCTGCAGTGTTTTTAGAATCCAAGTCCAATATTTGTCTTTTCCACCCAGTCTTTTCCCTCAATTCTTCTCTGGCATTGAGTTTTATAGACAAAATAATGTTCTTAGGTTTCTGAAGCTAAGTACAGAGAGGCTTGGTAAACACTAGTTGACATAAAGAAAACACAATTATCCCTCAATAACTCTCCCATTCAGCAAACCCTATCCCCTGAGTATGTAACAGGCGCTTGTGAAACTGCCTTTGCAAAGATTATAATTGAGCTAACCTAACCAATGCCATCTTGCTTCTAACTTCCAAGCTGTCCTTGTTCATTGCTGGGCATAGGCTGAAATAACTTTTAGAGGAACTTAGTTAATAGTTTAACTTTGAAACAAAGACGATAACAGTCTTTCCCCAAAACAAACCCCTTCTCACCTGGAGACTAGATTGCCTTTGTAGGACTAACAAATTAGCCACAACAGTCAAAATTACAGTATAGGAGTCATGCAGCTAGATCGAGGCCACAAGATTCTAAAACCTCCCCAGTTCCTTCTATGGATAACATCACTATTGTAAAATCTAAGATTGAGGCTTGAGATGGTTTTCATACCCTGTATTTGATAGATCAGCTGGCACCACCTAGATCAATAAACTGGCTCATCTGGTCTTGTGACCCCCACCCAGGAACTGACTCAGTGGAAGAGGAAAGTTTTGACTCTATAATTTCATCTCTGACCCAAGTAATCAACAGTCCCTACTTCCCAAACCTCTGTTCACCAAATTATTCTTTAAAATCCTAATCCTCATCCAGGGAAGCTGGTTTGAGTAATAATAGAACTGCAGTCTCCCATGCAGCTGGCTCTGAGTGAATTAAATTCTTTATTGCAATTCCCTTGTCTTGATAAATCAGTTCTGTCTAGGCAGCAGGCAAAGATAACCCATTGATTGGTTATGTTTGGATCTTTGGGATCTGCTTGCTAGCTCCTTTCTTTTATTAACATACAGTTTTTATCTTTATCAAAATCGCTTCCTATTTTTAGATAAGATAGGCTCAGTAAATACCTAGAGAAAACAGAAAGATCTTGGATTAAGTCACATGATGAACATCTGTTCTTTTTATTAGAATCAGGTAGCAAGTGGGTTCTTTGGTGGACATATAAGATAATATTTTAGTCTTCCTAATTTCTTTAAAACACAGCACCAGTTTTGGTGGTGGGAATGGTCCCAGGCTGATAAGATATGAAAGAAATTTTCTTGTACACTCCTTGAGAAATTTTGAATGAACTTGTGGTGTTTGGTCTTACTATATGGCTCAGGTAGAATCTATATCTGAAAACAATGTAAATTTTTATACCATGTATGGATAAGCAGATCTTCATTTTAGGGAACTTCAACTTCTGCATTTTATCTCTTGCCATGGTGAAGGTGATAGCAGTGTGTGATAGTGGTGATGAGAGTGGGGCTGAGGGGTGCTTAGAGACCAATATGGAAGACAGCTAAGATGGTAAATGTCTAATTACTGAGTCAGTGGTCACTAGAAATTTCAAGGGGTAACACAGTCACTGTAAATTCCAAGGGGTAACATGTTCCCCACTGTTCACCAAGTCTGATCAGCTAGATGAGAAAGACGGCGACTGGTATAAAGTCTGACAATTGTTTACGAGGTGATTAGCTAATCTGAACTTCTAGTAAGGGAAGAAATATCAGGGTAGGCACTAAGAGCTTGATTAGGCTGGTAAAGTAGAATCAGAGCATGACAATTTTATGGCAGCTGATGGTTCTTCATCGTTAATGAGAAAAACTCATTTTCCATTGTATGAGAAAACAGTGTGGACATTCTTGCTTTTGAAAGCCCTGACCACCGTCAGCCCAATCACATCCATGGAGGGCATACTGGGGCTCAAAAAATGATACCTGAAATTATGACACCGGCTTTCTTCGAACTGAAGGATATTGGAAGGGCCTCAGAAGCAAAGTATCCTTCAAAACTTCTCCTGCTCTTCTTCCTTTTGCTCCCCCTCTTCCCTCAATGTAAACCATATGAACCGTAATTCCTCTACCCCAAGGCAGGTCTTAATCCTAGAAATATTACTCTAACCTTCCCTGACCTTTCCGTGTAGGAGCTGGCCATAAGGGAATTCTCTGACCTTCCTTGTCTAGTTGTAGGACATAAGATCCTCAGTCCAGAAGACCTACTGCCCTATATCTAGGAAGAAGGGATGCCACAGAGACAGACCAAAAAACAACACAGACAGGTCTTGCTGTGTTTCCTCACTCAGTCTCTTACCATGAAATAATGCTTTTTTAATTCAGTCACATTTTACGTGGCTGCCGATTTTCATCAAATTTAAGCATAAAAGTAGACAGTTTTTCCTGAGTCTTTGGGTCTTTCTGAATACTCTCATGTAACATAGAACTTTCATTAAATAAATATCTTCCGCTTTTTTCTTCTTAACCCATCTTCTGTTATTGGAGTGTCAGCCATGACCTTTATGATGAGTGAAGAAAAGTATTATACCTTTTCCGCCCCTACGGATGAAACAGCAGTCAGTATGGAAGGGAGGAGAGAAAATTGCAAGTTGCATCTGCTGAGGGAATAGAGGAATTCTGAAGCAAGGCACAAAATATATTCATGTGCATTTAAAAATATTTTTATTTCAAGCCAGCATCCAAAATCTATTGAAATAAAATTTAACAGAAAGGAATGTAAACAGTAATGCTATTTACTGAGTCTATAAAGTATAGCATTGAATTAAGAAACCTGGAACACTTTCTCTAATATGTCTTTGACTAAATAGTAGCTACAAGTCATTGAGAACTTACTGACAGACACTGTGCTATGTGATTGACATATATCATTTAATTCAATTTTAAACAATCGTAAGATGTAGAGGCTTTAATTACCTCCATTTTACATATGTAACAACTGAGGCTCAGATGAGTTAAGAACTTTGTCTATGATCCCCAAAAGTTGTAGCTAGAATTCTTATCAATATCTAACTCCAGAGCTGACACATGTAACTAGTTTGCTATACTGCTCAAGTAGTTTAAGGAAATAATAATGTTAAAATCGAGTTAGATTTGTTTCCCCCAAACACATGAACTATTTTCTCCTTCAATTTCCATGCAAATTCTCTAATAAGCTCCTAAATATCTACATTTACACGAAATTCAGATTCAAATGTAATGCAGTGGTCATGTTACTTGACAGCAATCTTGCCAATTAAGCAGCAGTCCTAATTGGAAGAATTTTGTACTGTGCATACACATTCGCTGTGTTCTCAGTGAGCTTGCAGCTGCTGGCATAGACATCATTAGAATCTGGGAAAACAACTATTTCCAAGTGAACATCAACATGATGCAAAACATGATAAGACAGGAAGTGAATAAATTTGAATAAAAGTTAGCAAATGGGAAAACAGACTGTAATAAGACAAAGTGGAATCTTTTCTGAGGTCCAATGTCAAAGTTGCTCATGAAAAAGAGGAAATTAGATATTTAACATAAATGAATAATGAGAAATTTTGTTTCACATTTTATGTAACAGAAATTACAAATATGTTGCCTATTTTACTTCGGTCTTCTTTTATTTGAGGGGTGTTTGTGTGTGTTTATTTTAGTACTTAGATGACAGAATACTCTCTGGTATGTTTCATGGCTTTTTCTAACTTCTCTCAGATAATATATCACTTGATGGGCATTGTACATGAGCTTTTATTTTTCTCAAAGCAACACTATCATAGTTCTTCCCTGGATGACAAGGTTGTTCGTTTTATAACCTGAGATGAATAGAGAAGAAAATATATATTGAAAACTTTTTTTATATTTAGTGAGTCCATTTAAAGCTTAAGTGCTTCCCTTTCTCCCTGTTTCTTGATTTTTTTTTTTTTTGCTGTGGAAACTAGGCAGGCACTAAATGATATTTAGTAGAGTTTTATTCGTAACTAATATCTATTTATAATACATTATTTTTGCTGATATTTATTCCGGCAAAGAAAACAAGCTGCATCCCTCTTTTTCCCCCTATTCTGCTTCCTACATCCCTCCCTTACAGTGATTAATCGAAGAAAATGTTGTCATGTTTCCTGTGATTGGTGGTGAAGATGCACTTCCTATTGCTTCATTTATTGCAGATGGTAAATATCCCCATTCATATTTTCACTTCATTCCCTCTAAATATTTGTTCCCAGCCCACACCATGGAGACTTGTTTTGATCTACGCCTCTGTTTCTCTGTTTCCTCCTGGCTTTCTTCCAACTTTAACACAGCATGATTACCTAGCTTTCTCTCTCTTCTATTATTAGTCAAAATCCTGAAGAGCAGTGGGAATTCACTGCCTCCACTTCCTCAGCTCTGGTTCTCTACTGAACCTTGCAGGTGAAACTGCTCTTGTGAAGCTCAGTTATGGCCTCCATCCAATAAAACGTTTCCATAATTGCAGGTTTCCCTCACACATTACACTCTATTGAACACTCTTTATTTATTGGCATTTTTCACTCACTAGCCATCAATATTCCTATGCTCTACTGTTTGTTCTTACACATGGTCAGTGGTATATACTGGCCATGTGTTTTCTGTCTTGGTAGGATTCTCTACCTCTTTTCACGCTGCAATTATGTTTGCTCCTGTGTTTCTATCTTTAATATTTTTTCTGTCTACATATTACCCTTGTGCAGTCTAATTCATTCTGTTTTATGTAGCTAACATGCTTGAAAAAATATAATGATATCACATACCCATAGTATCATCATCCTGTCAGCCACATCACACAAATCAAGCTCTTATTATGTGAAGAAGTTATACATGGCACCAAGAAATTTCATATTTTGAGTGCTTATTATTTGTTGGACACAATATTACTCTCTTTAAATCTTTACCATAGCCCTCTGAGAAAGGGTTGATAATTCCTAATGTTATAAATAAAGAAACCCAATCTCAAAGAACACAAGTAAATTTTTAGATAGTATCACTGGTTATTGCAAAGACAAGATTGGGAATGAAATTGTTCTGACTGCAAAATTCATAATCTTTTCATTATACAATTTTTATCTTTCCAGTTTTTGATCAAAAGTCTTACATTCTTGCTGAGCAGCTATAGCATATAAGGATTTGGTATTCAAAGGCTTCTGTGAGGTATAAGCTACCCCTTCACTGATCTCTACACAATCATGCTCATGCCAACCTTCAAATCTTTCTTTGCCTGATAAATGCTGAAGAATTATTCAATGCTTATCAAATTTTAAGTCAGCTCACGTGTTCATCTGTCATAAGCTTTCTCTAGCTCTTTCTACTATTATTGAGTACTTGTTGCCAATTCTGAATTCTTATAAGAACCTTATTTCAGTCCAAATTCTAGAATGTCTATTTTTGGTGCTCTTCCATTTCTTACTTTTTGACGGGAGAATAGAATTTTCATAAAATTAGAAACCTGTAGAAACTTGTGATGGTTAAAGACTTTGTCTTTGCCATTATATCTAGAAAAGGGCAAGCAAAGAACTATCACTCAGTAAACATATTGTTAATTTTAATAAATATAAAATTGAACTAAATTGCTTTGTGACCTCTTTTAATGCTGGAAGATGAAAGAAAAGCTTAGTAATGTAAAACTAATGCTGATGTGCAAGGGAAAGCAACAAATGATTGATTATGCAAGTCTGTAAGAGGAAGTGTTTTTGCAGCTATTCCTAGCTCAGTAAATCAAAAATAGCTTGCCAGATGTGACTCTCAGTTTTCCTTAAAATTTATCATTTTCTATATACATTGAAAAAGCAAAGAAAGAATTTTATAGATGGTAGCAACCTCCACAAATTAGACCAGCCATTTTTCTTTATTTCCTTCTTTCCTTTCTTCCTTCTTTACTATCTATCTTTGTATTTGTGTGAAACAAACTTGAGTTTGGACGTTTAACTAAGTTGGACAACTTTTCAATTGCTGAACAAACAGACTTCAATATTGCAAGGATTTGTAATGCTGATTCAATAACAATAAAGAGTTGAACTTGGTGAATTTGGAGGTCCCTTTCAATTCCATGGTCTTGTAATTTTGTTAATGCAGTTTTGGGGTACAGAGAACGACACCTGAGAGTGTTGGCATGTTGAATGCTTTGAATTAAAATAAATCAGAAGGCCATAAAAGCTGCCTCAGAAACAAAAACTTTCTAAACTTTTATTGTTTCCTTCCCACCCAAGAGCAGGAAGGAATGTTCTCTGGCTATACATATATATATAGACATACACATATATAATTTATATAATTTTTTTTTAGACAAGGTCTTCCTCTGCCACCCAGGCTGGATTGCAATGGCTTAATCATAGCTCATTGCAGCCTTGACCTACCAGGCTCAAGTAATCCTCCTGCATCAGTCTCTTGAGTATCTGGGACTACAGGTGCATGCCACCATGACTGGCTATACATATATGTGTGTATATATATATATATTTTTTGTTTGTTTGTTTGTTTGTTTTGTAGAGACAGGGTCTCACTATGTTGCCCAGGATGGTCTCAACCTCTGAGGCTCAAGTGAGCCTCCCTTCTCAGCCTTCCAAAGTGCTAGATTGCAGGTATGAGCTACCATGCCCTGCCTGGATTTTTTTTTTTTTTAATCTGACAAAAATGCCTTATTTGCAAAATAAGTGCAATTGTCTGGAGACCCCCATTGTAGGAATCTCATGAAATAAGCAGGAAAGATGAACTACTACAGAAAATAAACTAAAAGCTATCACCAACTGCAAACAGACTTTTCATCTATTCTTCTAAGGGTAATTCTGAGAGATTTTCTAGGTCTTTATTTGCATAAAGACACAAACTTTCTTCACAGTGAAGTCTACCCCTCACCTTCCCACCACCTGCCCAAGGATGCAGAAGAACTTTGTTTCTGGCCATCGTTCTTTGGGCTTATTCATTTTATCTGAAAATTATTTACTACCCTAAAATTACTGACAGACCCCCATTTCACTCTAAGATGGAAGAAGAGACTTAAGCCTCAACCATCTGGCCTTTGTTTGAGTCTTATATTTGCAGGACTCCCATGTCCATATGCTGCAAATACATTTATATGACTTTTTCTCCTATTCATCTGTCTATTGTCAGTCATTCCAGTGAACCTTCAGAAAGGGTCAATGGGACTGGATGTGGTGGCTCACACCTATAATCCCGGCACTTTGGGAGGCTGAGGCAGTTGGATCACTTGAGCACAGGAGTTTGAGACCAGCCTGGGCAACATGACAAAAACCCATATATACAAAACATTTTTAAAAATAGCCCAGCGTGATGATATGTTACTATAGTTCCAGCTACTCAGGAGGCTGAGGTGGGAGAATCACCGGAGCCCAGGAGGACAAGGCTGCAGTGATCCATGACTGTGCCATTCCATTCTAGCCTGGGCAATGGAGTGAGACCCTGTCTCAAAAAACAAAAACAAACAAACAAACAATCAAAAAAAGAGTGAATAGGAAGCTTTTCCTCTGCACCTACATTTTTAAACACCATATGCTAAATATTCCCTAAAATCTAAATTGCAATTTGAACTTGATGGCTCTCAGTATTAGTGATCTTTACTTTGCAGCTTATCTGTATTTTCAATATCCATATATTAATTAATTTTTATTTAATCTCTCAGGTAATAGTTTGTTCCCCTCTACAGTGCCTTCCGCCTGGACAAAACTGTTTTGCTTCTGCCACAGGATTACACACCTTCAAAATAATATTATAAGATGAGAATCATCCATAAAAGTATTTTAGTCCTTTACATTACCTTAAAAATCTACTCACCTGAGTCATCATTTTAAGTACAGTCAATTTGCTTATGTTCTCATATATTATCCTCAGCTATATTTTAGTACAAGGAGTTTCAAAACTGTGATGTTTGCAGAATTCATCTAGGGCATTGGTAAAAAGACAGGTTCTTAGGCAATCCCAAATATTTCTAGCCAATAGCTTTTAGGAAGAGTTGAAATGCCTAAATTTTTGTGAAGGACCCTGTGTAATTATGATGCTGGTGATAGTATTTTCTCTGGAGCAAACTCTGGAAAATTTTGATCCTCACCATTTATCCTTCATAACTCTTTTCATGCAGTAGAGTCGAGAATTTAACTTTAAATACTATAAAATTTCAAATATCACAGTGATAGTTTTAAATTCAGACGTTTTTCTTGTGTGTGGTGACATGATACTCTTATCAGTGCAAACTCTTATTTCACCCCCAAATTATATGTTGATATTTACGTTAAGAAATTATATTAGAGTACTTATAAAATTGTTCATGATCCCATATAGTACACTATTCATTATTAAGGATTTAATTGATATGCTGGCTAATTATGATATTACATAATTACTAATTAATGTGCTTATTAGCAATGGATGTCTCTGAGATCCTGATGTCAACGGAGATGACAACTTATACTGGAATACCACCTTACAAGATAAAGTACATTAAGCCAAGGTCCTTTTGGCAATTCAGAATCTAAATGCTATTGCCTGGAATCCAAGATACAATTGCCTTATTATAGCAAACTCTGGCCTGTAGTAAATCCAATTAAAGCATATTTCTAGTTTACTTTAAGGCTTAATTTTAGTGCATTTAATTATAAAGCTCAATACATCAAAGAATCAAAGTTCAAAACAATAAAACCAGAAGAAGGAGAAAAAATGATAAAAAGGATAAAAATGCAGCTCTTATTAGGAAAGATTAGACTAATACAATCTTGAAATTAGAAATCACCTTTGTGGTTGTCCAGTATTATCTGCTTTACAAAGAAAAAATTTCTTTTTGTAGTCATCCATTTTCTAAACATGACCAGAGGCAAGGAAGGATCTAATCTATGCTTCTCTTGAAGTAGTCTTATCTCCTGGCAGACAGCAATAAATATTAGACCTATCTTCCTTATATTTAATCAAAGTTAGCATTCCTATAATTTTCTAACTAGAATTGATCATGAAATAACTCTGTATCCTATTTCTTATGGCAGGAGGGGTAGAGGTGGGAATATGTGGAGTGGGCTGAACTAACATTCATATTTTATCTTGTGTACTAGATATTTGAAATGTATTGAGAATTTTTCTTTTTATTTGATTACTATGAAGAAGATATCCCAGCCCACCCCCAGCCGTAATTTAGAGATACAGAGGCTGTGACTTGAAGAAGTTAAACAGCATGTTCATGGTCATAGCTTATAGGGATGAGAGTCAGACTAGAACCTGGATCAATTTAGTTAATCCTTTTAGTTAATCCTTTTAATGTCCTAAGTTACTAATGGATTGAGAGCTGTCAATCAACCTTTACTTCTTTACATCTATTATATTGTTGGGGCTCATAAGATAATACCACAATGCTGAGTACTTTTGAAATAAAATTCCCACCCACCCCTAATAATCTCATTAAATAATCAGGAAATATTAACCTCCAGAGAAAACAAAAGACTAAAAGTCCTCACCATATCCATGTAGACTTTTCATCTATTCTAAGACCAACCCCAAGAGATTATCTGGGAGAATTTATCTTCATAATAAGACCTTTGTTCATGATGCAGTTCCACCCCTCAGCTTTCCTATAACTTGTAGTTTCCATTCAGTCCAAAGAGAATAATTTACAAACTATCGTCTGCTCTTTGGGCCCATTCATCTCTTTTAAAAATCACTTAATACTTCTCAAAACCTGCTTACATTCTCCAATCTCCTTCCCGCCATGGAGAGAGTTCTACTTAAGTTTCATTCATCTGGGCCTTCTTTGAGTCTCATGTTCTGTATTGCTCTTCTGCTTATTCACATTAATGCATTTGTATGCCTTTTCTTCTATTAAGCCATCCATTGTCAGCTTACTTCAGCAGGCTTAAATTCTCAGAGTAGGAGGAAAAATTCTCTTTACCTTTAAATTGTGCCATGCACTATTTTAAGTACTGAATATGTAGTGTTGAACAAATCACATGGTTTCTAATTTCAAAACATTTATTCTGTAGTGGAATAAACAAATATAAAGTGTGTATAAAATATATGTTGACAAAGATCATATAAATGCATCAGTGATAGATACTATGAACAAAATAAAGAATAAATAACTGGGGAAACAGAAATCTCAAGGAGTTTTTTCACAGAAAGTAACATCTGAACTGGGCCTCAGGGAGGAAGTTGGCTGGAGGAAGGAGTAAGAACACTCCATGAACAATTTCAAATTTGAAACTTTGTTTCAAAGTTTGAAAGCTGGTAAAAGCCATGCCCAAGAAATTGAAAGACCACCATTGTGACTGAAACAAAGCACCTGAAGGCGGAGAGTGGCTAGGAAAGCAGGCTTCCTTAAATCAAGGAATTACCTACCACCCACTCTCCTCTCTACTACTTTTCTTACATTTCTCAACAGCAGTGATTACCAAGTAGTCCAACGCCTAGCCTTCTGGCAGTCACACAGCCTTCTTCATCATAATCAACACTCATTCTTAGAATCTCAGCGCCGTAACTCTTCTGTTCTGGGCAATACCAAGTTCAAGTTTAACGAAGTTCTTTTAGTTCCAAGAAACACAGACACAACCAGAACAGTCTCTGAAAATTTTATTTTCTGAAAATATAACTTGCAAAACATGTAAAGGAAAAGGGAGAAACTTTTCATGGAAATTTTTATGTAAGTAAGCCAGGCTGAGCCTCCTAATGCTTGAGACTGGGCTGGTCCTTGTTTCACAGGGTGGACCCTAAAGTTTTACCTGCATCCCAGAATTTGAGACCCAATCCATGATTAATCTTGAAGCTGCTCCAGTGTGCTTGAGAGGAACAGGCATTCTCTAATTGATGCAAAGTTTTAAGTATGTCCATTTATGTTAAGCTTAATTATATTGCCCCAATATACCTCTATACCTTTCCTGATTTTCTGTATTGTAGTTATAAATATTTAAGAGAGAGGTTTATTGAAGTCTCTCATTCCAATGGTAGAATTCTCAGTTTTCCAATTTAATTTTTATTAATTTTGCTTTATATCATATGAAGCCATTTTATTTTTTGTAGATATTTAGAATTGTTATAGTTTTAAGTAAGTTAAATGCTATTACAATCTAATAACTGTCTTTCCAATATAGATTTTATTTAAAATTAAAATATGTAATATTAATATTCCTATGCAAGTCAGTGTTTGATTAGTATTTCTCTATAGTATCATTTTCCTCTATAATTTTCTTTTAATCTTTCCATATGTTTATATTGAAGGTCTGTATTTTGTTTATATTGTTAGTTTTATTTTTTAAATCTAAGAATCTCTGTTGTTTAACTGGTAAGTTTATATTTATTACCGTTATTGATATATTTTTCTCTATTTCAATTGATTTAACAGAACCCAAAATCTTAAACTAGTTTTAATGTAAGTGTCATTGATTGGTAATGGGGAGAAAAGAGAGGTATATTGATAGCTTTGTGTTTTCTGATAACTCTTTAAATTAATATAATTATTAAATTTATTCAACCTTTTTTTTTGGAGACAGCCTGTCACCCAGGCCGGAGTGCAGTGTTGCAATCACAGCTCAACTTCTCAGGCTCAAGTGATCAGCCCAAAATAGCTGGGACCACAGATGTGCAAGACCATGTACTGCTAATTTTTTTTTCTTAATTATTTTGGTGGAGACAGAGTCTCACCATGTTGCTCAGGCTGGTCTCAAATTCTTGGACTCAAGCAACCCCTCCCTGCATGGCCTCCCAAATTGTTGGGATTAGAGGCATGAGCCACTGCATCTGGCCAATTCAATCTATTTTTAAGTTCATCTTTGTCTACTTCATAAAGTGATTAGTGTTTTCAAATAATTTTTATTTCACTTAATTTATCATAATTTTAGTCTATGAAAAGATTGAACTATGCTCTGGGACTATAAAGGGGAAAAATGCAATGTCATTGCCCTTGAATAGAAAGGAGATGTTTGTATTCTAATAATACTTATAATTTATGTACAAAAAGTATCTATAAGTCAATGGGCCACTATTATAAGGTAGTTTCTCTAAGTACTTTTACATTCACTCTTCATAGAGTTTTAGCTGCAGTACCTTTGAAGTGGCTACTTGATTTCATTAATTTTACATAAATAATTATGGATTTCAGGAATTTTTTTTAATGCAAAGATCTTTCATAGCATAATCACTATAATCTCAATAGACAGTGGGCTGGCTGCTTGACACATGGTATTAAACATGACAGGTACACTCTATGTTCTCGTATAGCTAAGAGAGTTGGACAAAAGATTCCAGATGAACAAATCACTGTAGGAGTATAGTGAAACTATGGGAACATGTGACACAAATCATTTGCCTAGTTTGAAGTTTAGGGAAAGCTTTCTGAAGGAGCTGCTAAGTAGACTCAGGTCTAAATAATGAAAAGAAGTTAATTGAATAAAAACTGGGGAGGAAGAGCATTCTAGGCAAGGAGACTAGGCTATGTGAAGACTGGAGAATGCAAAGACCATGGGAAATTGTAAGTAATAAATACAGCCCAGTGAAGAGAAACATGGGGACAAGCTAAAATGGGGGAGGTAGACAACAGAGAAATCGTGCAGGGCCAATCAAAATTCATGAAGGATTTTACATCGAAACTATTTCTCCATATTTAGAGCGCTACTTATTTTCCAGGGCTAATGCAAATGTAAAGATGAAGAATCCTGGTAATTCATATACTGCTTTTGACCCAGTCAGAAAAGTAATCAGCCTAAGGAAGGAGCTGACCCACTTGAGTCAGGCACAGAGGGTGATGGTTAACAGCTATGTCTTCCTCATGGAACACTGGGGTTCCCATTTATTTGAAAGATGTAAAATGATTCTCATGTACAAATATTACTATCTGGCTACATAAATTCTCCCCCACTGCATAGATGCTTTCTTGGCCTCTGAGATGTCTGCCTTAATGAACTGCTGTTCTTTCAACAGTTCTGGTTTCTCAGCAATTATTTCACTCAACAATTGGCTCTTAAAGTTCAATATTTCTCATTTCCACAGCATGTGTTTGAGAAGCAAAACACACTCTCACACTACGCTCTGACACTGTATCTTTCTAGCAATATTGTACCAGGCAGCAATCTCGGTAAGCACATATGTTAGACGCTTGTTTGGCAGCAGGGCACAGCATTGTTATATACTGAACAGTCACTTGACTTGGCATGCATTTCTCAGCACATAACACCATTCTAATGTCTTTTGGCTTGCCAATATGCCCACTAGAATTCAAGTTTTATCAATTACTCCAAATAGCGTTCATGGTTTCACAATAACCATGAAAATCAAGGAATTCATTTTGATATGTAAAATTCCACTTAATGTGAATAGAGACAGTGACTTTATTTGGAGATAGGTTGTTGCAGATATGGTTAGTTAAGATAAGTCATACGGCAGCATGATAGGCCCCTAATCCAATATGACTAGTATCTGGTGTCTATATAAAGGGGAAACTTGGAGACAGACACACGTAGAGAGAAGATGATGTGTTGAGACTCAGAGAAGAGAGCCATCTACAAGCCAAAGAGAGAGGCCTTGAATTCATCCTTTTCCTAAAGTCCGCAGGACAAACTAACACTGCCACCACCATGATTTTGGACTTCCAACCTCTAGCACTATGAAAAAATAAATTTCTGTTGGTTTGTAGCAGGACGAGCTGCAGACAAAACTCTTCAGACACTGAGTTAAAGAAGGAAGGGGTTTATTCAGCCAGGAGCATCAGCAAGACTTCTGCCTCAAGAGCCAAGTTCCCCAAGTGAGCAATTCCTGTCCCTTTTAAGGACTCACAACTCTAAGGGGGTGTGCATGAGAGGGTTGTGATCAATTGAGCAAGCAGTGGGTTCGTGACTGGGGGTTGCATGCACCGGTAATTAGATCGGAACAAAATACGATGGGGATTTTCACAATACTTTTCTATACAATGTCTGCAATCTATAGATAACAACCGATTAGGTCAGGGGTTGATCTTTAACTACCAGGCCCAGGGGGTGGCGCCAGCTGTCTGCTTGTGGATTTCATTTCTGCCTTTTACTTTTACTTTTCTTTCTTTGGAGGCAGAAATTGGGCATAAGACAATAGGAGGGGTGGTCTCCCTTACTCCCCTCTTTGAGACTCTCACTCAATAGTGGTAGTTCTCACTTTCATTTTTGCTACCCATGTCTTCTTGCAAGAGAGATTGATAGTGATTCATATAGTACACTTGTGCTGAAGCATTTTGGTGAACTAAGGTAGTGATGAAGGTTTTTAGCATTTGAAGAAGTACAGGTAGCAAACAAAGGACCAGTAAGCAGGTTCCTATTACTATTATAACTCTTATTATAAGAGTTTTAAATCCTCTTAACGCTGAGAACCATTTTCCAAACATGGCCCCAGGATCAAATCCATGCCACACTTGTACAGGCACATGTGCCCATTTTATCATATCTCTGTCTTCAACTACTTGCCCTTGATTATCTATCTGTAGGCAGCAATTAGTAAGGTTAAATTTCCTACAGACCTCTCCTTCAGCTGCTAGCAAGTAGTCGAGAGCTAATCTATTTTGATAGATAGTATTTCTCATCTGAGTTTCTTGCTGGGTCAGAATAGTCAAGGAAGGATCTGCCGGTTTTATTAGTGATTATTTTTAAGACAGCTTGTAACCGTATGATTCGGTTGATCATGTAAATGGGGGTCCAGTATCCCCATGAGCCGTCTTGTGCCCAAGTAGCAGACCCATAATGCATGATTCTCTCAGGGGGCTATTTATCATTTTTTCAATTTCTTATATCTATGCTCCTCTTTCTGTGGGAAGCATAGACAGGGAAGCCCAGGAGTTCACCTGTTTTTATGGGCAGTAGGAAGAAAGATGGTTTAATTGTGACAATAACACAATTACCTGCCCACTGGTCAGGTAATTTGGCATAAGTTGTATGCCCGCATATCCAATATAATGCAGTGAGGGCTGTCCAGTCCCGTTGGGACACCGGGTGGGTCCACACAGTTTGCAACTTTGGGAATTTACTAAACGGATTTCTCTCTGTGTGATTTGAACTCCACCAAGTGACTGTTTTTGTGATAATATTACACAGTTTCTGTCCCAGACAACTAAGTCATCCTGCGGGGTGAGTGAATTCTTTTCCTTCTCTAGCTATGCAATGTTGTCCAATAATTGAGGCTTCTAGGACCTAGAAATTATCAGGAAGATTCTTTTGAGCCGGGAATTCATCGGGAACTGGGTCTCTAGGTACTGATTCGCAGGCTTCCCATGCCCATTGATCTCTTATTACAGTTCCTCCACGTACATAACATGAAGTGACATTGAGAGACTGGGCTACATGCTCGGCTAATTGCAAAACCAAATTTCTTGTTTATCCTGGAATTTCTGGTACTAGCACATTTAGTTCATCACAGAAAGTTTGAAACACTGGCTCAGGAGAGCGTTTGTAAACTTCTCCTCAAACCAAGGTACTTACTCGAGGATACAGTCCAGCCCTGTCGATTCCTCAAGGTCACACACTCCTCATTTTTTCCAGTGAGGATCAAGGGGATTGGTTATTGCTAGCTCTAAAGGGTTATATTGTCCCTTAGTACAGAAGGTCCATTTTTTCCTTTCTGAAGGTGGACTGGATCCTTTTTTTTTTTTTTTCTTTTTCTTTTAATCCAAGTGGCCTAAATGACACAAGACCAGTATTTACATTTATTTCCACACAGTCCTAATGTATGACAGATGTACTTATTTTCTGCCATATAACCTCTTTTCCAATTGAGAGAACCATACCTTATTCCTAACTTATTACTATTAATGACAGCACAGGCATCACAATTTTAAGGTGACTTGTTTGGGCACCCCTTTTTCTTCTGTTTTGGCTAACATTTTACTTGTGTCATTTATGAGTCCCCACCAGTCCTCAGTCTTTAATCTTATTTTAAAAACTGTGGTCATGGGAGGCTCAGATGGGTCATAACACACATCAGGTTGGTCATTTCCTGGGCTACATACCTTGTATAGAATAACATTATACAAACAAATTCTTTTTAGAGTTCCAGTACACTTATAATAACCATAAAATAATAGAACCATAGCACCCTTTTGTCCTACCTCAGTGACTTGATGTATACACTGGGAACAGTCCTCAATCTGAGGAAGGTCAGTTGAAGTCCTTATTGTAAAAGTCCAAATTTTAAGGAAAATGAGTCTTGCAATGAGTTTCCTCATACTTCAGCCGTGCGTGGACCAGTCAGCTTCCGGGAGTGACTGGAGCAGGGCTTGTCGTCTTCTTCAGAGTCACTTTGCAGGGACTGGCGAAGCTACTTCTATCCATGTACAGCTCACAGTCTAATGATGTTTAAGGATGGTCTTGGAGGTTGGACCTGCTAGAATAAACTGAGTCCAAAACCTCTACACAGTTATGCTCAACTGGGCTGTCTGATACTGGAAGCAAGGTGGTGGGGTTTAGGGTGTTGCAAATGTCAATGGTTATGTGGGGATTTTCACATAACAAGCTTTGGTACTTGGTTAATCTAGCATTTGTTAACCAATGATGTCCTTTGGTAGTCATTAAAGTTACCACAGCATGGGGGGCCTTTATATTCAGGTTTTGCCTTAGCGTTAGTTTATCTGCTTATTGTGCTAACAGGACCCTTGCTGCTAGGGCCCTTAGACCTGGGGGCCAGCCTTTGGAAACCCTGTCAAGTTGTTTTGAGAGATAGACCATTAGCCTTGGCCAGGGCCCCACAGTCTGGGTTAAAACTCCAACTGCCATTTTTTCTCTTTCTGACACATAGAGTATAAAGAGTTTTGTCAGGTCAGGTAGCCTCAGGGCTGGGGCCAACATGAGTTTTTCTTTTAACTCATGAAAATCCTGTTGTTGTTGGTTGTAATAGATGTAGTTTATCTAACCTACATTTTTATTAACTGTCACCCACGAAAATATTGACTCAAATCCTGCAGCTATTTGATTTCAAGCTTTAAATTGATCTGGTATTCATCGTGGGACTCCAATTGCGTCTAAATAGACATGAGAGTCAAAAGACCCATAAGGGGCTTCTCTCACTTTACGATGTCTTATTTTGTTTTTTTCTTCTGGTTGATGAAATGCCAGGGTGAAAGGGATAGCCAACTGGACTAAAGTACAAGTGCCACTCCAGTTATTCAGCAGAGTGCCCAGTAAAGGTCCACCACAATACCACCACACATCCACTCCGGGATGAACAAGGGCTGACTGATTAATAAACTCTTGAAAATTCTTAAGCTCACTGCATCCTTTCAGGTCTCCAAGGAATGCTAACTTTCTTCCCTGTCGTGAGAGACACGAAGTGAACTTAGTATTGGGAGACAGAGGCTGGATGGCCCTCGGGGGCTGACCCACAGGATGCTGCACTTTGGGATATAACAGAGAGAGCTTGGCACGACTTATCACTCCAGGCTGTAGAATCCTGGAAAAGGGCTACCATGCAGCCCACACCTGGTCGACTGGAGGACCATCTTAGTGGAAAGGGGACAATCTGGGCCTCTGACCTGCCGTGCACACAAGCACAACAATTGCTTTTGTTTAACATGCAGTTGGAATATTTGATCCATTTTAACCAGGCATTTGCATCTTGGTATCCTGTCTTAATTGCTGAGGTTTGTTTTAAGTCTTTAACTTCTATGATCCTCTAGTAAAATGAATGTATGGTTTTAGGAAATTACAAAAACTGGTTGGGGCCGTCCATCCTTGCTCTTTAGTGGTCCACAGGATGTTGGATCAACTATGGCATGAAAGCTCTACATCAGGGGGCAAGACTCCTGGTTGGCACTGGGGTCTGTATCAAAATCTCCCCGAATTAAATGGTCCTAGTTTACTAATGCCCAGTCTGAGGAGAGTCAGGAGAGGGTAAAACAAGGCAAGCATTAAATTCAATAGTTTGAGGCAAAATTGACTTGGTTATGTTAATAACTAGATGGTCAGCAATAAAACAAGGAAAGAAGAAAGAGTAATAGAATAGATGAAAAGAGTTACATTTTTCTTAGATGAAAAGAGTTAAATTTTTCTCAGCTTTAGTTTGGTAGGGTTTTCCCCTGGGACTATGGCCCATGACTCTGGAGGGGGTGGCGCTTTCTTGTCTCGGATGTGATGAGTCCATCCTTTTTTTTTTTCTTTTTTGCTGTATGAACAGCAGTCTTGGTGGTTAGCAGCACAAGGTAGGGGCCTTCCCAGGCTGGCTCGAGTTTTTCTTCTTTCCACCCTTTGATGAGAACATGATCCTCAGGCTGGTGCTGGTTTACGGGAAATTCTAGGGGTGGTACTTGTGCTAAAAGACTTTTAGTTTTTGAGACAAAGGAAAGTGGAAGATAAACCAAGTATGTAATTTTTAAGGAACTGACCTTTTATTTTACATGTGGGGACCTTGGCAGTAGGCTTTATAGTCCCTTAGTACTTTTTTACTGAGAAATTTCCTTTAGTACCTATTTTTATTAGTTTTTAAACCAAAGAAAGCCAAATACCATTTTACATTTAACAATGCTTCTCATATGATTTTTATACCAGATAAGCTAAATTTTATCTTTATATTAGTGTGTTACTAGTGTTAAACCTAATTTTAATAAAACCTTGTAGACATGTTTATTTAATTTTTAATGTTTGACCGTAAGGTAAGATTTTATAGACTCTTTTTAACCTTTTATAATTTTTGCTAAAGAGCAGGTTGGTGCTTTAAGAACAACCTGTTATGCTTTTACTTTAATGTCTAGTTCACAGAAAAACTGGATGATACTTCTTTAACTTTAGCTAATACGTTTACACACAGAATTTTCTTTACAATTAACATTTTAAAACTTGCTTAAACCTTCAAAACAATAATTTGTTTTCAATAGTTTTACATTCAGGAGGCCTAGTTACTTCTAAATTATACAACTTTTTTGCATAAATTCTTTTTTGTAACATTTTTCTCTTTCATGACTTTCACAGACAATTCTTCAACATGCCTCAACTTTCTGACTTATTACAAATATTTCTTTCTTTAAACAACCAGTTAATTTATTTCAGGACAAGAACTTACCATATAATACTTTTTTATATAAATTCC
>NW_016813672.1:1475083-1488626 GCF_001698545.2 Rhinopithecus bieti
ATAAACATTTTTTTTTTTTTTTTTTTTTTTTTGCTTTTTTGTTGTTGTTGTTGGCAGAGCAGTTGCCACTACAGATCAAATGCATTTGGGCCATGGAGGGTTACTGGGTTAAGGATTTTTGATAGGAAGGCCTCAGTGCTTTTGGGATACACCCTTGTTTACACTGACAACAAAGTGGTATTAGAGTGTTATAGGGTTAGGGAGAATACCTTTAATTATCAATTATAGGTTTTAAATTTACCTTGGCTTTTAGAGGAATAGGGTACACTTTTTTTTTTCTTAACTACTTGTATGTCTCTCTCTTTCTTTCTCTCTCTGACTTTGTCTCTCTCTCTCTCTGTGACTTTCCTTTTGCCTCTGTGTCTTCTCCCCTCTCTCTACCTCTCTCTTTCTCTCTCTCTCCTTGTCTGTCTCTTCCTCTCTCTTTTTGCCTCTTTTCCTCTCTGTCTTTTTCCTTTCTCTCTCTCTGCTGGTCTTTCCTTGCCTCTACCATCCGCTTATGCTGCTGTTCTCTCAACCACTGTGTGTTGGGGCTGTAACCAAGTGTCTATGTACAGGAACTGGTCTGGGTTCCCTGGCTTACAGGTCACCTTGTGCCATACCTTTGAAACAAGGGACCTGTTCAGGCTTCCTTCTAGTGGCCAACCTACCTCTAATGCTGGCCAGTCTATCTTAAACAAAGTTTTAAGTTTTCCTGGTGTCATAGTACTCCATAGTCTCCCTTAAATTCTTTTTTGAAATTTTTAAACATAGTTCCTAGTAGGGTGGGCTTATTTGTGCCTGACCTATGTTTCTTTGAGACAAAACACCATGCTCACACCACACGCACACCACAAAACAAAGAACAGGTAAAAAGGGCACACACACACTTTCGCAGTTTTCACCAAACCAAAATCAAAACCAAAATCAGAGTATCCAGAAATCCAAGGCAGGTCAAAACCAAAACCAAAGTATCAAGTAATCCAAGTCAAGTCAAAAACAAAAAACAAAGTGCCGGTACAGGCACAACGTGGGTGATCAGGCCAAGCTTCCACTCAAATGGAGTGGGCAAGTTACCAAGACTGGTCCTGTCAAGCAATTCAAACCAAGTCAAAACCAAAACCAAAGTGCCGATAAAGGCACGCTATGGGTGATCAGGCCACGCTTCCACTCAAACGGAGTGGGCAAGTTTCAAAGACTAGTCTTACTAAGTTTTAGATGTCGAGACTCCAAGTGCCTGTTCCTTCCTGGTGTTCAGTCACTGCATTGATCCTCCACGGGGGTCTGCCACACATTGCTCTGGCAAGGCGACCCACTGGGGCAAATGTCTACCTGGGAGCACTCTCAGGATCCGCGTCGCTCAGGCTGGTCAGAGTCCCCCTCAGGGATGCTCCACAGGGCAGGCTTAAGTCGCCTAAGGAGCTGCCTGGACCATCACCTCACTTCCCCGTCAGGGAACGAAGAAATGTAGCAGGAGGAGCCACAGACAAAACTCCTCAGACACCGAATTAAAGAAGGAAGGGGTTTATTTGGTCAGCGGCATCGGCAGGACTCCTGTCTCAAGAGCTAAGCTCCCTGAGTGAGCAATTCTTGTCCCTTTTAAGGGCTCACAGCTCTAAAGAGGTGTGTGTGAGAGGGTCATGATCGATTGAGCAAGCAGAGGGTATGTGACTGGGGGCTGCATGCACCAGTAATTAGATCGGAACAAAACAGGATAGGGATTTTCACAGTGCTTTCCTATACAATGTCTGCAATCTATAGATAACATAACTGGTTAGGTCAGGGGTCGATCTTTTAACTACCAGGCTCAGGGTGTGG
This sequence comes from Rhinopithecus bieti, assembly GCF_001698545.2. Lineage (NCBI taxonomy): Eukaryota > Metazoa > Chordata > Mammalia > Primates > Cercopithecidae > Rhinopithecus > Rhinopithecus bieti. Next base: position 1,476,881 of record NW_016813672.1, read on the forward strand.
TGCCAGGCTGTCTGCTTGTGGATTTCATTTCTGCCTTTTAGTTTTTACTTTTTCTTCCTTTGGAGGCAGAAATTAGGCATAAGGCAATATGAGGGGTGGTCTCCTCCCTTAGTTAAGCCATGAGTTTCTGATACTTTGTTATATTAGTGCTAGCAAACTGATACAGCAGTATTGTGGTTTCCATTTCTAAACTCACAGTGACAATCTTTCCTACAGGTATCCAATGATTCACACAATCTGAGTCTCTCATTTCAGAAAAATAATTTATGGGCTGTTAGTTTATACCAAACAATAAGCTATTTTAGGAAATGTTGCATTTTTAAAAGATCATCTGGAAAGCGTTATTTTTAAAAATTGTCAGTATCAGTGAATTGCTGTGATAATTTTTTTGGAAGAGGGATTCCTGATATTCCTCAATCAATTCAAGTCACAATGTATGGTTAATACTGAGGTTTAGTTCAGGACCTCAGTTGTTGAAGGAATATTTCAGATATTTCAAGACAAAGAGTGCAGGGGCAAAGCAATCTCTTTTTGATACATAACTGGTGCCAGTATATTTACATAAAACATGTCCAGCTGGAACAGACTTGGGAACAAATTAATTCCAACCAAAAAAATAATAATAATTTGTCACAATTGTAAAAGCAATTGACAGAAAGATTGTACAGCCCGCTGCTCTCATATAAACAGTGAAATTACCTTAGCCGTGACAAGTAAACAATGAGAAAACAGTAGCTCTAATTAGCATTTTGATATCTATGCATTATGGAAAATGCTGAGAATAATATAATGCTTTAATAAGGTATATTTTGGATTACTCGTACTTGAAGTGATGAAGCAGTATTTTTGTGTCTAATAGCTTCATTGCCACAGTCACATTAATTTACTGGAAAGAGTCAAAATACATATACCAGATTAACAGCGCATCACAGGATTTTGAAAATATCTTCTAACCAGCAACTAAGAAACATACACATACACTTCTGATTTATGCGTGAACACCTGCACAGATAGAGATTCCACAGTGGCTCTTAGTAATCAATGCTGATGTTAGTAAATTTGAAGTTCAACTATCAGAAATCTCATAGATCTTACATCCTACTTTCCTTTCTTCTTGTCCCTGCAGAGTGGAAACAACTAACAAAAAGTATAACACAAAATATTCATTATCTACAGAATATTAAAAACAAAATCTCAGGATTTAACCTATTTATAAAATAAAAGTGACTAATTCTTTTATTCAACACTCATGTAGTGAGGGCTAAAAGGGGTCAGGCACTATTCTAATTGCTGGAGATACAGAGTTAAAGAGACAAAGTCCTTCAGCTTCTCTTAGTGACACTTATGTTCTAGTGAGAGAGAAAGGCAATATAGAAAAAACGTAAAAAAAAGTATTTTGGTGATAATGAGATCTCTGAAGAAAAATATTGTGAGGGAATGGAAAGGAAGGGAGTTGGGTTTGGGATGGTGAGTAATTGAGAGTTAATATGGTCAGCAAAGTCCTCTGAGTAGGTATATGAATGACGTGATGTAACACACCATGTGCAGTTCTATGCAAAACATTTCCCAGAAGGAGGAAATATTAAATATAAAGTCTCTAAGGCAGAAAATGCTTAGGTCTTAGAAGATAAATAGGAAGTCCAGTGTATGGCTGGAGAAAAAAAATTAAGAGGGAGAGTGTCAGGGGAGGAGATCAGAGGCATGGACAGGGGTCAGAGTATGTATCTCAGCCCCACTCTGGTATATTTGGCTTAACCATCATATTTAATTAACAACTAGAATAAGAGTATAATGTATGTAATACATGCTGCTATGGTTTGAATGTTTCCTCCAAAATTCATGCTGAAACTTAATCCACAAATGTAGAAAGATATGGAAAGGTGGCAGTATTGAAATGTGGGACCTTTAAGAGGTGATTGGCTCGTCAGGGTTTTACCCTCATGAATGGATTAATCCACTCATAGATTAATGGATTAAAAGGTTAATAGGTTAAAGTGTTATTATGGGAGTGGAGCTGAAGGCTTTATAAAAAGAGAAAGAGAGACCTGAGCTGGCACATTAGCATGCTCGGTTCCCACAGCATGTGATAGTCTGCCCAGCCTCTGAACACTGTAGAGTCCCCTGCAGCAAGAAGGCTCCCATCAGAGGCAGCGTCTAGACCTTGGACTTCTCAATCTCCGTAACTGTAAGAAATAATTTTTTAAAAAAATAAATTATTCAGTTTCAGGTACTCTGTCATAAGCAACAATAAAAACAGATTAAGACGTAAACTTATCATATGTTAGCATTGAAAAATATAGGAAAGATCTCTATTCTCTAAAGGACAGAATAACAAATCAATATGAGTTAATGGAAAACTTCCTATAACATAATCTCAGTGGAGCCACTAACTCTATACTGGTGGGAAGTAGCTCAGTTAATACATACAGATCTCATTATTTCTATCCCTTAAGAAAAGGAGGGAATGGATTATATTATTGTACATTTTTTCAGCTTTCAGAATTGAAGAATTTAGATAATTTTCCTTTTATGGATTGAAGCAATCACTTACATTCAGTAAGATGAAATATAGTGGGGACAAATAGAACCACATTTGTCTTCAACATTTTATATTATGTGTCAGAAGAAAGAGTCTAGAAATCCTTGAAAATCTCTAGGACGTTGCAACTAATTTTAGGTTTCAGAAAATAACATGATCATAAAGGAAAAAAGAATATCATAAAAATCTAGTACACTTTGATTTAAGGCTATAAGGCTCAATTTATATCTAATTTTAACATTCTCTAATCCAGTGATATTTTTATGACATTTCCAAATATTTTATTTATTATATTGCATCCTGGACCTATTCTGTTTTTACTTTTGAGATAAAATTCACATACTATAAAATTTAACCTTTAAAGTACAAAATTCAGTGGTTTGGGTATATTTACAAGGTTGTTAAACATAACCAGTATCTTATTCCAGAACATTTTTATCAACCCCAAAAGAAACATTGTGCCCATTAACAGTCACTCATCTTTTCCCTCACCATCCTCCCTAGTCAAACATTAATCTGCGTTCTATCTCTCTGAATATGCCTCTTCTGAACAGTTTCTATAAATACAATCATATAATATGTGATGTCTTTGACTTAGTGCGATGTTTTCAAGGTTCATCCATGTTGCAGTACATATCGGTACTTCTTCCTATTTAGGCATGAATAATATCCCACTTCATGGGTAGGCCACATTTCATTTGCCATTCGCCAGTTGATAGACATTTAGGTTGTTTCCAATTTTTGGCTGTCATGAATAATTCTACGAACATTTATAGACAAAGTTTTGTGTAAACATATGTTTTTTAGGAGTAGAATTGCTATACCTTACGGTAACGCTTGTTAAACTTTTTGAGGAACTACCAAACTGTTTTCCAACACAGCTGTATCATTTTAAATTCCTTCCAACTAGCAAATGTATGAGAGTTCCCATGTCTCCATGTTATTGCTCCACCCTCTAACGTATTTTTGGATTAATCAATAGACATGTTTTGGAAGAGATGAAAGATTGAATTTTATTTTTAAGATCACAGGATAATGAAATTCAAATTTAGAGAAATTTAAACTATTTTACAAACAACACTTTACTGCAGCTGTTCCCAAAATTAGTCTCCGTTAAGATAAATGCAAAAAAGCAAGCCATGTGAATGCTATTATTGACTCAGCATATTTGCTTAATCTGCAATATGTTCAGAATTACACTGTGTATCTCTTCATAATTCAGGGTCATCCTATATGTCTGTCAGTCCCAGAGAAAATAAAATGTATAGATAATGCCTCTGACATCTCAAAGTGAGTATTAGCAGGGCATGACTGCTGGGTGATAAAAAGATGAAACAGATCAAGATTGGGACATATTGCTAGATTAGTGTAGGACAGAGTAAGTAAATTAGGCTTGGCTGACAATAGACGTAATTTTGTCCCTGGAGTATTCTAACCCCAAATTAATTTCTCAGGTATATGATCAATATCAGGAAGCCAAAATGTATCAAGATGCTCCAAGAGGACTGTAATGATTTGTGAGAAGGCAATCAGAAGATATTCAGAATTTCAGAAAGATTGTTTTTGGCAAAATTTGAAAAATAGGTAAATAGCTCCCTGCCCTGGGATGAGACTTTCTGGCAGTGTTTTATTTCCTAAGACCTGGCAAAATCGTCATTGTCTTAGGAGAGGTGTGAAATACTAAGGAAGTTGCAAGAAAACGCATGTGTAAGTCCCAGCTACTTCGGAGGCTGAGGCAGGAGAATGGCGTAAACCCAGGAGGCGGAGCTTGCAGCGAGCTGAGGTCTGGCCACTGCACTCCAGCCAGGGCAACAGAGCAAGACTCCGTCTCAAAAAAAAAAAAAAAAAAAAAAAAAAAGGATTCCAAACCAAAGCTAAACAATAAGAATTATGGCATAACATGTGAACATAAGCACTAGTCTTAGGCACAGAGATCTCATTATCTGAATAAGAGCATAAATATGAAAAGCATGACCTAGAAGTCGTTGGTGAGCAATGGCTTTGCTCCAGGTTAGAGGGAAGCAGATTAAAAGCCCTGAAACTCAGGGAAGGGGTATCACTGGTTGGTCTGATAGGGGGTAGGGGATTGACCCAGGAAAAACAATTTGTCTGTAGTAGACTTGAAAGTTTCATTCTACTTGCATTCTATATATGTGGGAAAGTCACTTGAATCTAAGTCTTACTGAGTTTAAAGTTGCTTTAGTTCTTTTTTTTCTTTTTGAGACGGAGTCTCACTCTGTTGCCCAGGCTGGAGTGCAATGGCTTAATCTTGGCTCACTGCAACCTCCACCTCCCGGGTTCAAGTGATTCTCCTACCTCAGCCTCCTGAGTAGCTGGGATTACAGGCACCTGCCATCATGTCCGGCTAACTTTTGTATTTTTTGGAGAGATGGGGTTTCGCCGTGTTGGCCAGGCTTTAGTTCTTTTCTCTAGTTTGTTTTATTCTGGAAATAGGAGAAATATTGAAACTCTGACTGAGAGAGTAGGGTTTAATCCTTGAGAGAGGAAAAGCAGAGGTAGGGGAAAATAAGGAAAGGGCTGCTAATATCTCCAGGGTATTATAGTTAAAGTGAAAACAAGATTATGGGCATGTCATGGTAGATGCATTTTATCTCATCTTTATTTATTTCTATTTTTTCACTTCATCACCACAAAACACCCGCATCCATTTGTTCAGCATGATGGTCTTATTATTTAATTCTTGCTAATGTCTTAAACCTGTCTCCTCTGTCTTCCACCTTCAGTGCTTCAGCACCTATTTTTTTTTTTTTTATTTATAGAAACTCTGCAGATTTCAAACTCATCTCTCCAATACCAGATTTCCCAGTCCATCCCACTCTGTCTTCTCATCAATTTCCACCACACTGCCTGAAAGATATTATAACACCCCAAACTATTCCCATTATTTCCATGATAAAAGTCCTTCAGAAGGTCTATATCATTTGAAGGATAAATTCCAAAACTCATAATCATTATGTCTAGATTTGACCCCTAATCAGCTTTCAGCCTCATCACATGAGGAGCCTTTTTTCATTCCATACTCTTGTTATACCAAACTAATTAAAAGTTGTCTAAAATATGGAATTTATTTTGCTAGATGCTGAATATTTGCATTTTCTGTTTCTGTTTCTTAGAAAGATTTCGCCTCGTGATCCTTTATCACTATTAACTTTTAAGAGCTTTCCACTGTTATACAGAACATATCACCACATATTATAATTTCCCTTTGTCTTTTTGGTTTAATTGCATCAATATCACTGTCACCTCTAGGATGTGAGCTCCATGGAAAAATAAACTGTATCTTATCTATATTTATTTAAATATATATGTGCTTGCCCCATAGTGAGTATTCAATAACTCTTTGAATGAGTCAAGCATGTATGCTCAAATGTATAGGTAACGAAGATTTAGATTTAGAGCTTTCTTTTAGGAATGTGGATCTTTAGAACCTGGACAATCGAACTGCATGACATCATTTATCAGCTGTAAACAAAGGCATGCCATGTTAGTAAGCCTTCTGTGCTTTAGTTTTCTCCTATGTCACATGGGTTTAATAAATACAACTGCCACATGAGATTAATTTAATAATTAAATGAAATGCGATAAACCATGCAAAGGCCCGAGAAAATGTCGCACACAGTGAACAGGCAACAAATAATTTTGATGATGGTGATGATGATGATGGCTGTGTGTGTGATGGTTATGTTGAGGCGTGCCATTTGAATAAACTAGCCCTGCATTTTTGTGTCTTTTAGGGAACTATGGAAAGGGGAAATGGATCTAATATGTATTGAACTCTATTACTTTCCTGATGTTATTTCATGTAATTCATACAACCCATTTTTAATAGTATGGAAGTTAATGCTTAAAGAGGGAAAACCACGTGTCTAGCTCACACAGCTTCAAAGTATATGCACATTAGTTGCCAGGCATTCTGTTTATAGGACTCTATGATAAATTATCTTGGGTATTCCTTTAATTATGGCAACAGCTGCTTTGAGCAACTGATGAGAAATTTTTATACTTTATAATAAAAATTGTTAAAATATTGCCTCAGCCTAAGCTCTCACAAGGACCTGATCCAAACCAAAGCACATCTTAAACAAAAAAGGCTAATTCCTTTGCTTCTAGTTCTTGGAATTCTCTGGTGTAATGATAGGAACTTGAGGTTTGGAACAAGATAAATGAAGTGTTTCTGTTCTACTTTGCTTTTTAGACAATACCTAAGTAAAACCATTCTTTAAAGGACACATGAACAAATTGAAAGAGTCAGAGGGGAAAGATCAGGATGATGAAGTGACTCAGAAATCAGGTAATATTAAAACAGTTGGAAGAAGCAAGGAGAAAGGCTCAAAGAACAAAATAGTGGTTTACTTTAAATATTTGATATTCTGTTATATGAAAAAATGTTTCCCTATATGACTAAAATAGGAAGAATTGGGATCATTGGTATAAAGCACAGTGTATTTTTATAATATTTGTACAAATTTATGTTCTGTACAAGCTTTCTTTTGTATATGTGCTAATTTGTGATGTATTTGTACAGTGTTTCACCTCAATACAAGAAAATATTTTCTAATAAGGAAAACTGTATTGAAAAGAGATCGTGTAATGAAAGAGAGAAGTGAAAAACTGAGTTCCTAGTTTATGGAATTGATTTCAAAGGGAATGAATTTTAATTCATGACATTGAAGATGCCTTCTAAACATGATAATCTATAAATATGAGCTAGTTTGTGGAGAATGTATGATATTCCTAGCAGCATCAACCTCATTTGCCTCTTCTACCATCTTATCCTCTGTCAATGTAGCAATTATTTTGTGCACCTACCGGGAAAATACCAGTCTCTACTTCTGTTATATGACCACATGATACTGTAGAAAGATCATGAACTTGAAGTTAGACAGACTTGAGTTTCCAATCTTGATTTTTGCCACTTACTATTCTGAGGACATTATATAGTTTCCCCAGGCCTCAGCAATTTTTATCTCCAAAATAGGAATACCATTTATTTAGTAGCAGGATTTAGTAAAGTGGTATGTGAAATGCCTACCACATGGCAGTGATCAACAAATAAAACCATCAGTACCATCTGATGAACAACATTCACATGGATGATTGCCAAGGAAGTATATTTACTTAATTTCTCAGTAAAGTTTTTATTAAAGCATAGCATATACACAAACATGCACTCAAAATATAATAGGTTGACTGGCTATATTTTCTTAAAATAAGTAGTCTTTTTTTCTTGAAACAAATACACTTTATCCTGCATGTAGAGTGTAATATCCAATTTAAGTGAGATAATAAACACCCATTATTGAGTATGCAATATCAAAGCAGCTGAGTATGCAATATCAAAGCAACTATGTTTTTACAGTATTTCAGTATCATACAAATACAAAATGGGAAAATTATATGTGAATATATTTATGAATTTTGGTCAAAGTAAACTTGTAACTAGATCCAAATAGAAAATTATACCAGAATCTCTCTTACACTTCCTCTTAGACTCTAACCACAAATTTATTCAAGGTATGACAGAGAGCAGATTTATATATATATATATATATATATTCTTTTTTTGCATAGAAAGCAGTGCGTGGCCACCTAAGTATGGATCGGAATTATCTGGAAGTTTTGCTAAACAGAGAAATCTAGAGGCCCCCCTCCAGACTCTCCAAATCAGAATCTCCAAACCAGTAGATCTGGAGTAGGCCCATGAATTTTCAATTCTAACAAGTTCTCAGGTAGTACTGACGCTGTTGGCCCAGAGACCACACTTTGAAGGTCATTAGTCTATCGTGTTTCATTTCATGAATGCACTAGTTATTTATCCATTATCCTCATGATGGAAATTTAAGGCATTATGGATAATGCAGACGGCGTCATTCTTATACATGTGCTTGGATGAGTAGATACTTGAGTAGATAAAGAAATAAAAATTACAGGGTGATGGTTAATGCATATATTTGTACATAATTTATATTATGCAAAAGTTCAAGAGTGGTAGTGCTAACTTGTATTTTCACCTATAAAAGAGAAGCCTAGGTTATCTTCCAGGGTTTTTATATTTTTGAGTTTTACATTTAAGTCTTTAATTCATCTTGAATATGTGGTATAAGGAAGGGTTCCAGTTTCAGTCTTCAAAATGGCTTGCCAGTTATCTCAGTACCATTTATTGAATAGGGAGTCCTTTCCTCATTGCTTGATTTGTCAACTTTGTCAAATATCATATGGATATTTGCCAATGTCCTTGATGAACATAGAAGCAAAAATCCTCAACAAAATACTAGCAAACTGAATTCAGCAGCACATCAAAAAGCTAATTCACCATGATCAAGTAGGCTTTATCTCAGGGAGGCTAGGTTGCTTCAACATATTAAAACCAATAAATGTGATTCATCACATAAGGGGAACTAAAAACAAAACCACATGATTATTTCAATGGATGCAAAAAAATCTTTTGATAAAGTTAAACACTCCTTCGTATTAAAAATGCTCAACACACTAGGCATTGAAGGAACACACTTTAAAATAATAAAGGCCATCTATGAGGAACCCACAGTCAACATCATACTGAATAAGCAAAAGCATTAGCTTGGAAAACTGGAGTATGACAAGGATGCCCTTTCTCATCATTCTTGATCAACATAGTACTGGAAGTTCTAGCTAGAGTGATCAGGCAAGACGAAGAAATAAAAGGCAGTCAAACAGGAAGAGAGGAAGTCAAACTATCGATGTTTCTAGACTGTATGATTCTATATGTAGAAAACACCATAGTCTCTGCTCAAAAATTCCTTGATCTGATAAACAACTTCAGCAAAGTTACAGGATACAAAATCAATGAACAAAAATCCAAAGCATTCCTATACGCCAACAACAACCAAGCTGACCGTCAAATCAAGAATGTGATCCCATTCACAACTGCCACAAAAGGAATAAAATACCTAGAAATACAGCTAATCAAGGAAGTGAAAGATTTCTACAACGAGAATTAAAAAAACACTGCTCAGAGAAACCAGAGATGATGCAAACAAATAGCAAAACATTCCATGCTCATGGAGAGGAAGGTTCAATATCATTAAAATGGGCATACTGCCCAAAGCAATTTACAGATTCAATGCTATTCCTATCAAACTACAATGACATTGTTTTCATAATTTGAAAAAAAAAATCTATTCTAAGGTTTATATGAAACAAGAATAAGATAAAAGCTCAAATAACCAATGCAATCCTAAGCAAAAAGAACAAAGCTGTAGGCATCACCTGGCTTCAGTCTATGCTACAAGACTGCAGTAACCAAAACAGTGTGGTACTAATACAGAAACAGACACATAGACCAGTGGAGCAGAATAGAGAGCCCAGAAATAATGCCACATACCTTCAACCATCTGATCTTCGACAGACTTGACAAAAACAAGCAATGGGGAAAGAACTCCCTGTTCAATAAATGGTGCTGGGATAACTGGCTAGCCATTTGCAGAAGATTGAAACTTGGCCACTTCCTTACACAGTATACAAAAATCAACACAAGGTGGATTAAAGACTGAAATGTAAAATCTAAAACTATAAAATCCCTGGAAGATACTCTAGGAAATACCATTTTGGACATATGACTGGCCAAAAATTTTATGATGAAGATGTCAAAAACAATTGCAACAAAAAATTGACAAAAGGGTCCTAATTAAACTAAAGAGCAAAATATCGACCAAGTAAGCAGACAACCTACATAATGGGAGAAAATACTTACAAACTATGTATCCTACAGAGGTCTAATATTCAGCATCTTTAAGGAACTTAAACAGATTTATAAGCAAAAAAACAACCAATCTCCCTACAAAGTGGGTAACGGACATGAACAGACACTTTTCAAAAAAAGACATTTAGGTGGCTAACAATCATAGGAAAAAATGATCAACGTCACTAATCGTTAGAGAAATAAATGCAAATAAAATCCATGAGATACCATCTCACACCAGCCAGAGACTATTATTAAAAAGTAAAATAAGTAACAGATGCTGGCGAGGTTGCAGAGAAAAGAAAACATAACACTATTGGTGGGAATATAAATTAGTTCAGCCATTGTGGAAAGGAGTTTGGAGATTTCTGAAAGAACTTAAGACACAATCACCATTCAATGCAGCAGTCTCATTACTGGATATATATCCAACAGAATATAAATCATTCTACCATAAAGACACATGCACACATATGTTCACTGCAGCAATGTTCACAATAGTGAAGACATGGAATCAACCTAACTGCCCATCAGTGTAGACTGCCTAAAGAAACATGCACCACTGAATACTACACAGCCATAAAAAATAATGAGATCATATCCTTTGCAGCAACATGCAGAGACTTGGAGGCCATTATCCTAAGTGAACTAACACAGTAACAGAAAACCAAATACTGCATGTTCTCACTGATCAGTGGAAGCTATTTATCTAGTACATGTGGACAAAAAGAAGGGAACATAGACACCAGGGCCAACAAGAGGGTGGAGAGTGGGAGGAGGGTGAGGATCAAAAAATTACCTATTGGGTAATATGCTTATTACTACCTATTGGTTACTATGTTTGTTACTCGGGTAACAAAACAATCTGTACACCACACCCCCACGACATGAAATTTACCCATATAACAAATCTGCACATGTACCCTGAAGCCTGAAATAAAAGTAAAAAAAAAAAAAAAAAAAAAAGAGCTGATGTTTAACAACAAAAAAAAATAAAAGGTTAGATGCTTTACATATGTAATAACTTTTTCATTTTTTAAAGAAATAGCACTAAATATATAATGGTGTCTCATTGTGATTTTAACTTGCATTTTCTGATAACTAAATACTGAACATATCTTCACATGCTTCATTTGAATATTATCTTTTGAAGTACATTTTCAAGACATTTGTTCAAATTTTCCCGATTTATATTTTTTCCTGCTAGATTACCCCATATAGACAGTCTCTATTTCCAGAAAATCGATCAAAACTCCTATAAATTATATTAATGATTATATGTATAATGATATATTATATTAATATTTATATATAATTATATATTATATTAATAACAGGAGCTTTTGTCTATTTTATATTACATATAATTATATAGATTATATTAATATATGGAAGTTTTTGGTCTATTTTCTGAATATAGGGAATGTCTGTATGGGGTATCTAGCAGATGAGGACAATAAATGGTA
>NW_016813672.1:1490815-1499203 GCF_001698545.2 Rhinopithecus bieti
AAAAAAAAAAAAAAAAAAAAAAGAGCTGATGTTTAACAACAAAAAAAAATAAAAGGTTAGATGCTTTACATATGTAATAACTTTTTCATTTTTTAAAGAAATAGCACTAAATATATAATGGTGTCTCATTGTGATTTTTAACTTGCATTTTTCTGATAACTAAATACTGAACATATCTTCACATGCTTCATTTGAATATTATCTTTTGAAGTACATTTTCAAGACATTTGTTCAAATTTTTCCCGATTTATATTTTTTCCTGCTAGATTACCCCATATAGACAGTCTCTATTTCCAGAAAATCGATCAAAAACTCCTATAAATTATATTAATGATTATATGTATAATGATATATTATATTAATATTTATATATAATTATATATTATATTAATAACAGGAGCTTTTGTCTATTTTATATTACATATAATTATATAGATTATATTAATATATGGAAGTTTTGGTCTATTTTCTGAATATAGGGAATGTCTGTATGGGGTATCTAGCAGATGAGGACAATAAATGGTATCACAGATATGTTCGTTGTCCAGAGAAAGAGAATAAGCACCAGAATTGGTCTCAGAACTTTAGGGTGAGGAAAAAATATATGAAGGTTCTCCCAAGTCTTAAGGACATTTATGGAATTGAGGGACATTGCAGCTACAATCTGTGAATGTCTAAGTCCAGTAGGAGGACAAACATTTCCACAGATACCTGTGAGTGTAAATGACCCGAAGGTATAACGCACCCTTCTCCAACAGCTCAGCCTGTGTGACGAGATTTAACCACAGGCAGAGGAAAGTGAAGACAGAAGCTACCACTGAATTTTCCACACACAGCAAAATTAGCCCTCCAGGCCGGGCGCGGTGGCTCACGCCTGTAATCCCAGCACTTTGGAAGGCCAAGGCGGGAGGATCACGAGGTCAGGAGATCGAGACCATCCTGGCTAACAGGGTGAAACCCCGTCTCTACTAAAAAAAATACAAAAAATTACCCGGGCGTGGTGGCCAGCGCCTGTAGTCCCAGCTACTTGGGAGGCTGAGGCAGGAGAATGGCGTGGGCCCGGGAGGCGGAGCTTGCAGTGAGCCGAGATCGCGCCACTGCACTCCAGCCTGGGCGACAGAGCGAGACTCCATCTCAAAAAAAAAAAAAAAGCCCTCCAAATAAGCTTATTCCTGTTCTTGTCCTCTCACTTGAATTCATGGATAAAAATGTAGAGATTGTGGATGACCTCATTCATCAAAGAAGATTTCATTTCCATAGTTTTCATTATATTTAAAAATTGAAATTTTAACATTTATTATAATTTATATCATTTTATTTCTTCTTTCCGAAATTGTAATCTGTATAATGGCTTAAATCAAATACCAGGGCTGGGACAGTTACAGTGCTAAGAAGCAAATATAGCTGCTAGTTTTGGGTGTCTTAGTCACCAACAGTCTTGTGACTATGTATGAGTACATTGCACAGGATGCGGAAAAATAGGATTTCTCCAACTTGAAGCAAGGCATGCCATAAGCGTTTGACCAGTAAGTGTTGCATATCTGTTAGGGAAATGCTAGAAGAAAGAAAATGATACCTATATCATCCTTTTAAAACCAGGGTCCTCAGGGCTATGCACGTCTGGCACAAAACTATACCCTGTGTCCATAGTATTGATTTTAGATTGTGGTAAATAAAGCATAGCAGTAAAGACCAGAAAAGTAATTTATGAAATAAGTAAATGTTTCCCCTAAAACTGGTGACATTTAGAAGTATTTTTGATTGAAAAGTTTTAAATCTCCATAAAACCAATGCTAGATTAAAATGCAAGCCATGCTCTATGATAAACCTTAAGTGACACCCATGTCTTTTCATTTCTTACAGGATTGTAATGTTTTTCAGCTCTCACAGTGATTAATGAATGAAAGAATTACAAAAAAGAATAAAATCAGTTAATTACTAATGCTCTAAATTGAAATCCATATTTAAATTGCAGTTCAATTTTATAATGAAGGAATACAAAGCATGCAACATTTTTTCATTCTATAAATCTTATAGAGATGCCATAGTACATTTAATGCAATTTTATAAAAAGAATTTTGAATCAAGAATTATTCAATCATATTTACGGAAGTAAAACAGTGCTGTAGAGAAGCTGTTTCTGTGTTTTCAGTTATTTTGGTGATATAATTATCTTTTAGCTGTTTCAAAAGATAATCCATGAAACTGAAGTACTAACAAATTATCCAAAGTAAAATTTCTGCATGTAATGTATCACCTTAGATACAGATAAACTTAAGACGGAAAAGACTTTTTCTATCTTTTGAAAATATTTATCCTTATTTTCTGAAACACCAAATGCTTCTTTAAAAAATTATAAAATGCTAAAGTATAGAAATGTATAGAGAGTAGTATCATAAAATATCCATGTATTCACAATCTGATCTGTTACATTTACTTCAGATACATCATTTTAAAAAATGAAACAATACAGGTGGCCTGGGCATGGTGGCTTACACCTGTAATCCCAACACTTTGGGATGCCAAGGCAGGAGGATCACTTGAGCTCAGGAGTTCGCGACCAGCCTGGACAACATGGAGAAGGTCTCTTCTTTATCTGTATCATTTCTACTGGTTTCTATGCCAATTCCCTTATCTCCTTCAATCTTTATCTTTAAAACTGGATTGGAAATTATATTTGAAAAAGTGTTTGTAGTAACAGTTTGCATACTAGGATAAAGCTTTCCTTTTCCAGAAAGGATTTTTTTTTTTTCTTATACTGGCACTTTATGGTACTCACAATCTAGAATCACCTTAAGCTAAAATCAGAGTAAGAACTTCTGGGACAGTCAGAAACGTATTTTCCCATAGCTGGCAAATACCTGGCTTATATTTAGCATCCACTGTCTCCAACATGTTGCCCGTCATAGGAGAAGTGGTTTGTGCTCTGTCCCTGCCAGTATCTAGACTGCAGCTATTGTTCCCAAGTCCTGAGAGCATGTCAAAAGTTCTGCTTAGTCTGTGCCAAATAACCCCAGGAGAAAGAATTTGTAAATGCAGGGTTTATTCTCAGAATTTCAGAACTTCTCCCTTGACCTAATTTACTATTTTACTAGTACTCTGCCTTTGAGAGAATTTTTTCATGTGTTTTATCCTGCTGTGTCTGCTTTCTTCAATGGTACTTATTAATCCAAGTTATGTTAATCCATATTGCTGTAATCAGAAGCCATTCCAGGTACAGAATCTGATGACCACCAACGTCTTTCCAAGTATTTCTTTCCCTGTACTCTTTATCTCACTGAAACTCTCATTAGACACATTTTGGAACCTCTCATTCTTTCATCTGATGGATCTTTTAAATCTCTTTTCTGTCCCTTTTAGACACTTTCCTGAGACATGTCTTATAATTATCCAGGTTTCCTTTAGGTCGTTACTTATCAGCTGTTCAATTTATTAATCGAGAATCTGCTTTAAATTGTTGCATTTATTTTAATATTTAAGAGGTTCTATTTGTAACTTACTCAAATTAGATGACCTTTTTTCTTCTAGGATTGATTTTTTCTTTTCTTTTTTTTTTTTTTTGGCAGAGTCTTGCTCTGTTGCACAGGCTGGAGTACAGTGGTGTGATCTCGGCTCACTGCAACCTCCACCTCCCATATTCAAGTGATTGTCCTGCTCCAGCCTCCCAAGTAGCTGGGACTACAGGTACCCACCACCATGCCCAGCTAATTTTTTTTTAATATATATTTTTAGTAGAGATGGGATTTCACCATGTTGGCCAGGCTGGTCTTTAACTCTTGACCTCAAATGATCCACCTACCTCGGCCTCCCAAAGTGCTGGGATTACAGGCGTTAGTCACCTCGCCCGGCCCTAGTGTTGATTTTTACTTACTGTATTTTCCCTTCCATCACTGACAACATTTTCACGTATTTTTTTCCATAGTTTCTTCCAGATAAGTCTGCTGTTTTTGCTTCTTGATATCACGGTTCTCTTGTCGGTTGTATTGTATGCCTTTCTGTCACACTGGTTTCCACATTGTTTAAGAATGTTTATAGAAAGTTCCTTTTGGGGATAGTTGATTTTATTATTTGGGGATTTTATATATCCATGCTGTCAAAGTGGCCTAACACAATAATTTGAATTTGTTTCTGCTAGGGCTTTGCAGTGGTTCATTGGTCCTAGACCAATTTTTAGGTCGAATTCCTTACCTTGGGAGTCTGACATATATTGGTATACAGGGGTTTGCTTGGAGTTACAATTTCTCACAGAAGATTGATTTTTCTGCACCAGAAGCCACAGAAAAGTTACTGTTAAAAATGCTGTTGGCTCTTTTCATGGCTACACGGCCTCCTGAGGCTAGCTTGATGCAGGTGTTTCAGTTCCGATTCTGTACTTGACCAAGTCCAAAGTCACGTGTATTTTTTCCTGTGTGGCTATTAAAACATCAGGTTCTATTCCTTGATCTTCAAATCTGATACCAACCTTGACATTAGTGCATGTTTGCTGAGATGGCTCTTATTTCTGCTTTATTCTGGCACTTGGGATTTACCTTAACTTTGTATTATCTGAGTCTGTATTGTTATTTTTCCAGTGTCATATTTTCTCCAGCATATTAATTTTTCACTATGAGAGGAGGTTCTATGATAGCTTTATGAGCTCTGTAGTAGAAAACAGAATACTGACAAGTGGGTTAACTTTTTATCAACATATTAGTATTAAAATAGGATAGAATACTAACTATTTTAAGAAACCAGATTTCTGATTATGGTTGCAACATTAAGTAAATGGTTAATTATTGGTAAATTCTTTTCACTTTTCATGCTTCTCATTGGGATCAAAGAATCATTTGGTAACATATAAACCTGAGGACAGGATCCTAGCTCTGCTAAGTTGTTAGCTCTGAAGTCTTGGGGAAGTTTTCAAATTTTTCTGAGCTATAGTTTTTTCTAATATTAAATTTAAATATATGAAATGCATATAAAATGTGATATATGGGGAATACTGACGTAAGTTATAGATATGTGAAAATTTAGAATATGCATATATATAGCATACAATTTATGACTATAGAAATGTGAAAATAAATAACAGTAATAATTATATGTCCTATAAATGATGTATGTCCAAATGTAAGCAAAACACATTGCCAATTTGATATAATAAAGTAGCTACAGCTAAAGAATTTTAATGACTAATCTTTAGAGCTTATTTTCCTACAAAAATACAACTGTGAAAGATTTAGCAATTTATAAACTTGAAAAGTTTACTGCCTTCCTACATTTTCATTTGCTGCCATTTATAGGCCATTTTGATGTGAAAGAGTTAATTACACTGAATAGTTCTGGATTAATATTTGAGTGTGATTTAAACACTAGCCAAGAACCTAACTTACATATATTGGCCTGTAATAACATTTGGTTTTATAGAGACTAATGTTTTTGTTTTCAAATTCAATAAATATCTTTCTAGCTATAGGTATATCCATTATATTCTTGTATCTATTTTTGTATTTGTTTTATTATTTTGTTCATATAGTTTAAGAATATTCTTTCATAAAAGGAAATACAATTTGCTAAATAAATAAATACATACATTTATATTTTAAAATAGTTCTAATGTGATCTTAACAGAGTATTAGAAAAGACTCTTATAATTTGAAACAATAGCTATCATGTTAGATTCATTAGCAGAACATGTTAGTATGATATGATAAGAAAGGCTTGAGAGCAGAGAGGATTATTGAGTGTATTCCTAAAATTTTCCAGGCTGCAGTATTCGTTTGAAAATTATATATAAATTTTGTTTATGTGGTTGTATCCAAGATACATTGTAGTTTCTTGAGAACAGGCATATTCTCTATCAAAGTTTTCAGGGTGCTTAGAACAGTGTGTGGCATAGAGTAAAAGCTCAGTAAATGTGTCTTATTTGTAGAGGGAAGGCATTATGAGGATAATATTATTGTACTGTAATTATTCAAGGGTGATGTGTATGCGTGTTGGAGTGGAGAGGGTAGTATTCATGGCAGAGTGGTCACATGCTTAGGGCATATTCTGGGATGTGCATTTCAGTTGGTGTGGCTGGAACATAAGATGCAAAGCAGGAAGGACTTATGATATGTGAGGCTGGAGATAAAAAACAATTTTAATAGCATATTAAGGACTATGCTTTTAATCTTGCAAGGAAAAGGCAGCCACAGATAGGATTATTCTGGCAGCTCATAGAGGAAAGCAGAACTAGGAACAAGAAAAGTAGGATATGTGTGATGTTAACTAAAAAATAAAAATAAAAAGAGCATAGAGTAAGTACTATTTACTCCAGTAATCAGGAGAAACTGTGCCGAGTCAATGAATACATTAGAGTTTAAAGTGGAAGGACCTGTGACTGTCTAGTTGCAACATAACACACAGATAAGAGAGCACGCTTTAGAACAGTGTGACTTGCATGTGGATTCTGACTCTGACATTCTCTAGCTCTGAGAATGACACTGGACAAGTTTCTTAATTACTCCAAAATTTAATTTTCTCACCTGTGATTACAAAGTCACCTCAAGGGATTGTTGGGAGGAACTAAATGAAATGACGCAGACAGCACAGTTGTCTGTGGCACTTGCTAAGCATTCTGGTTGGGCATTTTTGTGGTCGGGATAAAATAGACATCTAAGTCTGTTCACTCCTGCTTCAGAGTGGCTCTCCTATTGCAGGTTTACCTGCTACCAGTGTCTTTCTCAAGGGATTGTAGCATTTGAAGAAACTAAGAGGTTTGTTTAAGTGATGGAGCTATTTTTTCCAAAGGCAAATTAAGCAATGACCGAGGTACAAATGTGTTGAGCACACTTCAGCTTCTAGTATGGAATGCTGTCAGAAATTTAATTTTTATTTTTTTGCTTAATCAATCAGGGAAGAATTCAGACAGAATTGTCCAGTAAGCGCAGTTTATTTTTGTTTGTTGACTTTCTTCAGTCTGGATACTTTCAGTGTCCTTTCCATCTATCCTAAGCATCCTACTTCCAAATCTCCACATGCTCTTATGGATCATGTGTTTCTCCTACATGAAAAGAAGTGATCTGGAAGGAGACTTTCTGGAAGCATATTATTGACTACTATATATACATATATTTAAATTAAATATTTTCATAGAAGAATGTTTATCCAAAGAGAGACCTATCAACACGTATTCTATGAGTTCATCCAATCTATGACTTAACAACAATCTACATGCCACTGACATTCAAATCGATATTACCACCTCAGAACTCTCTCTTGAACACTTACTGCATATTCAACTCCTTACTCTACAGTATCCACTCCAAATTGATCTCTTGAACTCCTCCACAATCCTGTTCCTCCCATGGTCTCCCATCTGGAAATACTATCCTTTCAATTACTCAGGTCAAAAATCTCAGGCCCATCTTTAACATGTCCTTATGTTCTACGTCCAGTCAGCCAAGAATTGTGTTGGCTCTGCCTTCAGAAGATAGCTAGAATTGGGTCCTTTTTTTGTACTCATGGCTACTACATTTATCCAAACGCTTATCCCTCACCTGATTATTGCAATAGCTTCCCAACTCTTCTTTTTGCTTCCCCCTTCCTCCTCACTTTACATAACATTTTCTCTGCACAGTAACTGTATTATTATGAGTTATCTTTTTAAACTTCATAAAATTATATGTATTTTTTGCATTCTCCATTACCTTCATAGAGAATAAATTTTCCTTGACACTCCATAGGATGGGTTTTAGAAAATCTTTCTTCTCCAGGACATTAAAAATGTTTTGAGGTGGGGCACAGTGGTTCACGCCTGTAATCTCAGCACTTTGGGAGGCCGAGGCGGGTGGATCACGAGGTCAAGAGATCAAGACCATCCTGGCTAACATACTGAAACCCCATCTCTACTAAAAATACAAAAACATCAGCCAGGCGCGGTGACAGGTGCCTGTAGTCCCAGCTACTCCAGAGGCTGAGGCAGGAGCCTCATAATTGCTATGTTTTCCCTAGAGTACTACTTTGGAGCTGTATTATTTTACTTTCTAGATTCCCTCCACTAGGCTAACAGCTCCATAAGAGCAGGGAACATGATATTCTCTTTAATCCATGCACTCCCAGTGCCTAGCAAAGTATCCTGCACCATAGATGATCAATACGTGTTTGTTATGAAGTGAATTGTGTGCCCCGCTCCCCCCCACCCCCCACGCTTCATATATTGAAGACCTATCCGCAATGGGATAGTCTTAGGAAATGGGCCCTTGGGGAGACAATTAGGTTTAGATGAGGTCATAAGGGTGGAGTCCTCATGATGGGATTAGTGACCTTATAAGAAGACATATCAGAGAGATTGCCCTCCCCCTCCCCCTCCCCCTCCCCCTCCTTCTCCTTCTTTCTTTCTTCTTCAACAGGTTCTTGCTCTGTCAC